>NW_027192825.1:0-300000 GCF_949987515.2 Delphinus delphis
ATATTCAGGAAAAAACGCATACGCCCTTTTTGGCCAACCAAGCAAGCTTGCAAAGGAAATCTGCACTACAATGAAGTTTCACTTCCCCCCGGTCAAAAGGGCCATTTGAAAAAAGTGTAAAATCCAGAAAGGCAACAGGCCATGGAGAACTGGGAGCCTTGTTATGCTGATGGGCGGGATGTAAATTGCCAACAACCACTCGGGAGAAGTGTATGGTGTTTCCTGAAACATCTAAAAAACAAAGCAACAGAGCCTAGGGCACTTCCACTTATGGTCCTATAGCTTAGGGAAATTAAAATCAAAAAGACACAACCACCCCAAGTTTGGAACGGCTCTGTTTACAAGAACCCCGTTTACAGTACAAGTTCAACATCGCAGAAAGAGAAAAATGGATAAAGAACTTGTGGTACTTACGTACAATGCAGTATCACTCAGCAATGAAATCTATGTCATCAGGCCCGTAGCAGCATAATGAGTAGATTCAGGTACGATGATTCTAACTGAAATAAGTCACACAGAAAAAGAAACATCATAAGATATCACTAATACATGGAATGTAAACTTGGCTACACAGGAACTGAATTCCAAAACAGAACAGGTTCTCAAATTTAGCAAACCAACTTATGCTTGCTTAAGGGGAAAGGTGAGTTGGGTTGCTGCATAAAACCAGAGATTGAAATGAGCACAGATAAAGTTCCTTAAGCCAAGTATGGAATAGACAAGAGCTACTCCTTGCTCAACGAAATGGACTCAACACCGCATATTAAACGCCTAAGAATGTACCTGACTAGTAAGTATCTTAAAACCTATGGATTGCTATGTCTCCGAAAGAGAATCAAGCATGTGTACAGGGGCATAAACGCAGCAGTGATAGGATTGGAGAGGTTCGGTGAGCAAATGAAGACCCTTTGAAGTCATATTGCATGGTACCCATTCCACGGGTTTCAACTACCAAGGTTTTAGGTATTCTTCCTTCAGCTAAAACATGCATGTGGAACCCAGAGTATGATCAACCATGTGATCGGGAGACGTGTTCAAATATGTCTCAGTTTTCCTCCCCTGGTACTCGGGTGCAACATTCCAGACGCTTTACTAACACTCTCCCGACTTGGAGAGTCAGTCCCTTTAACCTCCTGTTTGGCCCAGTTTGCAATTTCTGCGGAAGATGAACAGGAATAGCGAGAACCAATGAGAGGCTAGCTGGAGGTGTCTGGACGGGCAAATTTAACTCTCATTTCCCACCAGGAAGAGGAATTAACCAAAGGCTCAGCATGCCAGGCCGGAACCAGATTAGGGCCTGAAGCCATCCTGCGGTGTTGCGGCCAGGTCACAAGAAAGCGAGTTGAAGACAGGAGCTCAGGGGCACTGTAATTCACAAACCTGCAGAGTTATAAATGACAGCTATCGTCCAAAAATAGACTGAAGTAAGGCTGCCAAGAGGACTTGAAAGCGGGGCAGAATTGCAGGAAACCGATTTCAGGAGGTAGACTGGAATTGCATTGAAAGCATAGGAAAAGAGGCAGAACGTCCACAATGATGCACTTGGCCAAAAAGGGCGTATGCGTTTTTTCCTGAATATATTCAGGAAAAAACGCATACGCCCTTTTTGGCCAACCAAGCAAGCTTGCAAAGGAAATCTGCACTACAATGAAGTCTCACTTCCCCCCGGTCAAAAGGGCCATCTGAAAAAAGTGTAAAATCCAGAAAGGCAGGACAGGCCATGGAGAACTGGGAGCCTTGTTATGCTGATGGGCGGGATGTAAATTGCCAACAAGCACTCGGGAGAAGTGTATGGTGTTTCCTGAAACATCTAAAAAACAAAGCAACAGAGCCTAGGGCACTTCCACTTATGGTCCTATAGCTTAGGGAAATTAAAATCAAAAAGACACAGCCACCCCAAAGTTTGGGACGCCTCCGTTTACAAGAACCTCGTTTACCGTACAAGTTCAATATCACAAAAAGTGAAAAATGGATAAAGAACTTGTGGTACTTACGTACAATGCAGTATCACTCAGCAATGAAATCTATGTCATCAGGCCCGTAGCAGCATAATGAGTGGATTCAGGTACGATGATTCTAACTGAAATAAGTCACACAGAAAAAGAAACATCATAAGATATCACTAATACACGGAATGTAAACTTGGCTACACAGGAACTGCATTCCAAAACAGAACAGGGTCTCAAATTTAGAAAACCAACTTATGCTTGCTTAAGGGTAAAGGTGAGTTGGGGTGCTGCATAAAACCAGAGATTGAAATGAGCACAGATAAAGTTCCTTAAGTCAAATATGGAATAGACAAGAGCTACTCCTTGCTCAACGAAATGGACTCAACACCGCATATTAAAAGCCTAAGAATGTACCTGACTAGTAAGTATCTTAAAACCTATGGATTGCTATGTCTCCGAAAGAGAATCAAGCATGTGTACAGGGGCATAAACGCAGCAGTGATAGGATTGGAGAGGTTTGGTGAGCAAATGAAGACCCTTTGAAGTCATATTGCATGGTACCCATTCCACGGGTTTCAACTACCCAGGTTTTAGGTATTCTTCCTTCAGCTAAAACATGCATGTGGAACCCAGAGTATGATCAACCATGTGATCGGGAGACGTGTTCAAATATGTTTCAGTTTTCGTACCCTGGTACTCGGGTGCAACATTCCAGACGCTTTACTAACACTCTCCCGACTTGGAGAGTCAGTCCCTTTAACCTCCTGTTTGGCCCAGTTTGAAATTTCTGCGGAAGATGAACAGGAATAGCGAGAACCAATGGAGACTAGCTGGAGGTGTCTGGACGGGCAAATTTAACTCTCATTTCCTACCAGGAAGAGGAATTAACCAAAGGCTCAGCGTGCCATGCCAGAATCAGATTAGGGCCTGAAGCCATCCTGCGGTGTTGCGGCCAGCTCAAAAGAAAGCGAGTTGAAGAAAGGAGCTCAGGGGCACTGTAATTCACAAACCTGCAGAGTTATAAATGACAGCTATCGTCCAAAAATAGACTGAAGTAAGGCTGCCAAGAGGACTTGAAAGCGGGGCAGAATTGCAGGAAACCGATTTCAGGAGGTAGACTGGAATTGCATTGAAAGCATAGGAAAAGAGGCAGAACGTCCACAATGATGCACTTGGCCAAAAAGGGCGTATGCGTTTTTTCCTGAATATATTCAGGAAAAAACGCATACGCCCTTTTTGGACAACCAAGCAAGCTTGCAAAGGAAATCTGCACTACAATGAAGTCTCACTTCCACCCAGTCAAAAGGGCCATCTGAAAAAAGTGTAAAATCCAGAAAGGCAGGACAGGCCATGGAGAACTGGGAGCCTTGTTATGCTGATGGGCGGGATGTAAATTGTCAACAGACACTCGGGAGAAGTGTATGGTGTTTCCTGAAACATCTAAAAAACAAAGCAACTGAGCCTAGGGCACTGCCACTTATGGTCCTATAGCTTAGGGAAATTAAAATCAAAAAGACACAGCCACCCCAAAGTTTGGAACGGCTCTGTTTACAAGAACCTCGTTTACAGTACAAGTTCAACATCGCAGAAAGTGAAAAATGGATAAAGAAGTTGTGGTATTTACTTACAAAGCAATATCACTCAGCAATGAAATCTGTGTCATCAGGCCCTTAGCAGCACAATGAGTGGATTCAGGTATGATGATTCTAACTGAAGTAAGTCACACAGAAAAAGAAACATCATAAGATATCAGTAATACACGGAATGTAAACTTGGCTACACAGGAACTGAATTACAGAACAGAACAGGGTCTCAAATTTAGAAAACCAACTTATGCTTGCTTAAGGGTAAAGGTGAGTTGGGGTGCTGCATAAAACCAGAGATTGAAATGAGCACAGATAAAGTTCCTTAAGTCAAATATGGAATAGACAAGAGCTACTCCTTGCTCAACGAAATGGACTCAACACCGCATATTAAACGCCTAAGAATGTACCTGACTAGTAAGTATTGTAAAACCTATGGATTGCTATGTCTCCAAAAGAGAATCAAGCATGTGTACAGGGGCATAAAAGCAGCAGTGATAGGATTGGAGAGGTTCGGTGAGCAAATGAAGACCCTTTGAAGTCATATTGCATGGTACCCATTCCACGGGTTTCAACTACCCAGGTTTAAGGTATTCTTCCTTCAGCTAAAACATGCATGTGGAACCTAGAGTATGATCAACCATGTGATCGGGAGACGTGTTCAAATATGTCTCAGTTTTCCTCCCCTGGTACTCGGGTGCAACATTCCAGACGCTTTACTAACACTCTCCCCACTTGGAGAGTCAGTCCCTTTAACCTCCTGTTTGGCCCAGTTTGCAATTTCTGCGGAAGATGAACAGGAATAGCGAGAACCAATGAGAGACTAGCTGGAGGTGTCTGGACGGGCAAATTTAACTCTCATTTCCCACCAGGAAGAGGAATTAACCAAAGGCTCAGCATGCCGGGCCGGAACCAGATTAGGGCCTGAAGCCATCCTGCGGTGTTGCGGCCAGGTCACAAGAAAACGAGTTGAAGACAGGAGTTCAGGGGCACTGTAATTCACAAACCTGCAGAGTTATAAATGACAGCTATCGTCCAAAAATAGACTGAAGTAAGGCTGCCAAGAGGACTTGAAAGCGGGGCAGAATTGCAGGAAACCGATTTCAGGAGGTAGACTGGAATTGCATTGAAAGCATAGGAAAAGAGGCAGAACGTCCACAATGATGCACTTGGCCAAAAAGGGCATATGCGTTTTTTCCTGAATATATTCAGGAAAAAACGCATACGCCCTTTTTGGCCAACCAAGCAAGCTTGCAAAGGAAATCTGCACTACAATGAAGTCTCACTTCCCCCCGGTCAAAAGGGCCATCTGAAAAAAGTGTAAAATCCAGAAAGGCTACAGGCCATTGAGAACTGGGAGCCTTGTTATGCTGATGGGCGGGATGTAAATTGCCAACAGACACTTGGGAGAAGTGTATGGTGTTTCCTGAAACATCTAAAAAACAAAGCAACAGAGCCTAGGGCACTTCCACTTATGGTCCTATAGCTTAGGGAAATTAAAATCAAAAAGACACAGCCACCCCAAAGTTTGGAACGGCTCTGTTTACAAGAACCTCGTTTACAGTACAAGTTCAACATCGCAGAAAGTGAAAAATGGATAAAGAAGTTGTGGTATTCACTTACAAAGCAATATCACTCAGCAATGAAATCTATGTCATCAGGCCCTTAGCAGCACAATGAGTGGATTCAGGTATGATGATTCTAACTGAAATAAGTCACACAGAAAAAGAAACATCATAAGATATCAGTAATACACGGAATGTAAACTTGGCTACACAGGAACTGAATTACAGAACAGAACAGGGTCTCAAATTTAGAAAACCAACTTATGCTTGCTTAAGGGTAAAGGTGAGTTGGGGTGCTGCATAAAACCAGAGATTGAAATGAGCACAGATAAAGTTCCTTAGGCCAAATATGGAATAGACAAGAGCTACTCCTTGCTCAACGAAATGGACTCAACACCGCATATTAAACGCCTAAGAATGTACCTGACTAGTAAGTATCTTAAAACCTATGGATTGCTATGTCTCCGAAAGAGAATCAAGCATGTGTACAGGGGCATAAACGCAGCAGTGATAGGATTGGAGAGGTTTGGTGAGCAAATGAAGACCCTTTGAAGTCATATTGCATGGTACCCATTACACGGGTTTCAACTACCCAGGTTTTAGGTATTCTTCCTTCAGCTAAAACATGCATGTGGAACCCAGAGTATGATCAACCATGTGATTGGGAGACGTGTTCAAATATATCTCAGTTTTCCTCCCCTGGTACTCGGGTGCAACATTCCAGACGCTTTACTAACACTCTCCCCACTTGGAGAGTCAGTCCCTTTAACCTCCTGTTTGGCCCAGTTTGCAATTTCTGCGGAAGATGAACAGGAATAGCGAGAACCAATGAGAGGCTAGCTGGAGGTGTCTGGACGGGCAAATTTAACTCTCATTTCCCAACAGGAAGAGGAAATAACCAAAGGCTCAGCGTGCCGTACCGGAACCAGATTAGGGCCTGAAGCCATCCTGCGGTGTTGCAGCCGGGTCACAAGAAAGCGAGTTGAAGAAAGGAGCTCAGGGACACTGTAATTCACAAACCTGCAGAGTTATAAATGACAGCTATCGTCCAAAAATATACTGAAGTAAGGCTGCCAAGAGGACTTGAAAGGGGGGCAGAATTGCAGGAAACCGATTTCAGGAGGTAGACTGGAATTGCATTGAAAGCATAGGAAAAGAGGCAGAACGTCCACAATGATGCACTTGGCCAAAAAGGGCGTATGCGTTTTTTCCTGAATATATTCAGGAAAAAACGCATACGCCCTTTTTGGACAACCAAGCAAGCTTGCAAAGGAAATCTGCACTACAATGAAGTCTCACTTCCCCCCCGTCAAAAGTGCCATCTGAAAAAAGTGTAAAATCCAGAAAGGCAGGACAGGCCATGGAGAACTGGGAGCCTTGTTATGCTGATGGGCGGGATGTAAATTGCCAACAACCACTCGGGAGAAGTGTATGGTGTTTCCTGAAACATCTAAAAAACAAAGCAACAGAACCTAGGGCACTTCCACTTATGGTCCTATAGCTTAGGGAAATTAAAATCAAAAAGACACAGCCACCCCAAAGTTTGGAACGGCTCTGTTTACAAGAACCTCGTTTACAGTACAAGTTCAACATCGCAGAAAGTGAAAAATGGAGAAAGAAGTTGTGGTATTTACTTACAAAGCAATATCACTCAGCAATGAAATCTGTGTCATCAGGCCCTTAGCAGCACAATGAGTGGATTCAGGTATGATGATTCTAACTGAAATAAGTCACACAGAAAAAGAAACATCATAAGATATCAGTAATACACGGAATGTAAACTTGGCTACACAGGAACTGAATTACAGAACAGAACAGGGTCTCAAATTTAGAAAACCAACTTATTCTTTCTTAAGGGTAAAGGTGAGTTGGGGTGCTGCATAAAACCAGAGATTGAAATGAGCACAGATAAAGTTCCTTAAGCCAAATATGGAATAGACAAGAGCTACTCCTTGCTCAACGAAATGGACTCAACACCCCATATTAAACGCCTAAGAATGTACCTGACTAGTAAGTATCTTAAAACCTATGGATTGCTATGTCTCCGAAAGAGAATCAAGCATGTGTACAGGGGCATAAACGCAGCAGTGATAGGATTGGAGAGGTTCGGTGAGCAAATGAAGACCCTTTGAAGTCATATTGCATGGTACCCATTCCACGGGTTTCAACTACCCAGGTTTAAGGTATTCTTCCTTCAGCTAAAACATGCATGTGGAACCTAGAGTATGATCAACCATGTGATCGGGAGACGTGTTCAAATATGTCTCAGTTTTCGTACCCTGGTACTCGGGTGCAACATTCCAGACCCTTTACTAACACTCTCCCCACTTGGAGAGTCAGTCCCTTTAACCTCCTGTTTGGCCCAGTTTGCAATTTCTGCGGAAGATGAACAGGAATAGCGAGAACCAATGAGAGGCTAGCTGGAGGTGTCTGGACGGGCAAATTTAACTCTCATTTCCCACCAGGAAGAGGAATTAACCAAAGGCTCAGCGTGCCGTACCGAAGCCAGATTAGGGCCTGAAGCCATCCTGCGGTGTTGCGGCCAGCTCACAAGAAAGCGAGTTGAAGAAAGGAGCTCAGGGGCACTGTAATTCACAAACCTGCAGAGTTATAAATGACAGCTATCGTCCAAAAATAGACTGAAGTAAGGCTGCCAAGAGGACTTGAAAGCGGGGCAGAATTGCAGGAAACCGATTTCAGGAGGTAGACTGGAATTGCATTGAAAGCATAGGAAAAGAGGCAGAACGTCCACAATGATGCACTTGGCCAAAAAGGGCGTATGCGTTTTTTCCTGAATATATTCAGGAAAAAACGCATACGCCCTTTTTGGCCAACCAAGCAAGCTTGCAAAGGAAATCTGCACTACAATGAAGTCTCACTTCCCCCCGGTCAAAAGGGCCATCTGAAAAAAGTGTAAAATCCAGAAAGGCAGGACAGGCCATGGAGAACTGGGAGCCTTGTTATGCTGATGGGAGGGATGTAAATTGCCAACAGACACTCGGGAGAAGTGTATGGTGTTTCCTGAAACATCTAAAAAACAAAGCAACAGAGCCTAGGGCACTTCCACTTATGGTCCTATAGCTTAGGGAAATTAAAATCAAAAAGACACAGCCACCCCAAAGTTTGGGACGCCTCCGTTTACAAGAACCTCGTTTACCGTACAAGTTCAATATCACAAAAAGTGAAAAATGGATAAAGAACTTGTGGTACTTACGTACAATGCAGTATCACTCAGCAATGAAATCTATGTCATCAGGCCCATAGCAGCATAATGAGTGGATTCAGGTACGATGATTCTAACTGAAATAAGTCACACAGAAAAAGAAACATCATAAGATATCACTAATACACGGAATGTAAACTTGGCTACACAGGAACTGCATTCCAAAACAGAACAGGGTCTCAAATTTAGAAAACCAACTTATGCTTGCTTAAGGGTAAAGGTGAGTTGGGGTGCTGCATAAAACCAGAGATTGAAATGAGCACAGATAAAGTTCCTTAAGTCAAATATGGAATAGACAAGAGCTACTCCTTGCTCAACGAAATGGACTCAACACCGCATATTAAAAGCCTAAGAATGTACCTGACTAGTAAGTATCTTAAAACCTATGGATTGCTATGTCTCCGAAAGAGAATCAAGCATGTGTACAGGGGCATAAACGCAGCAGTGATAGGATTGGAGAGGTTTGGTGAGCAAATGAAGACCCTTTGAAGTCATATTGCATGGTACCCATTCCACGGGTTTCAACTACCCAGGTTTTAGGTATTCTTCCTTCAGCTAAAACATGCATGTGGAACCCAGAGTATGATCAACCATGTGATCGGGAGACGTGTTCAAATATGTTTCAGTTTTCGTACCCTGGTACTGGGGTGCAACATTCCAGACGCTTTACTAACACTCTCCCGACTTGGAGAGTCAGTCCCTTTAACCTCCTGTTTGGCCCAGTTTGCAATTTCTGCGGAAGATGAACAGGAATAGCGAGAACCAATGGAGACTAGCTGGAGGTGTCTGGACGGGCAAATTTAACTCTCATTTCCTACCAGGAAGAGGAATTAACCAAAGGCTCAGCGTGCCATGCCAGAATCAGATTAGGGCCTGAAGCCATCCTGCGGTGTTGCGGCCAGCTCAAAAGAAAGCGAGTTGAAGAAAGGAGCTCAGGGGCACTGTAATTCACAAACCTGCAGAGTTATAAATGACAGCTATCGTCCAAAAATAGACTGAAGTAAGGCTGCCAAGAGGACTTGAAAGCGGGGCAGAATTGCAGGAAACCGATTTCAGGAGGTAGACTGGAATTGCATTGAAAGCATAGGAAGAGGCAGAACGTCCACAATGATGCACTTGGCCAAAAAGGGCGTATGCGTTTTTTCCTGAATATATTCAGGAAAAAACGCATACTCCCTTTTTGGCCAACCAAGCAAGCTTGCAAAGGAAATCTGCACTACAATGAAGTCTCACTTCCACCCAGTCAAAAGGGCCATCTGAAAAAAGTGTAAAATCCAGAAAAGCAGGACAGGCCATGGAGAACTGGGAGCCTTGTTATGCTGATGGGCGGGATGTAAATTGCCAACAGACACTCGGGAGAAGTGTATGGTGTTTCCTGAAACATCTAAAAAACAAAGCAACTGAGCCTAGGGCACTGCCACTTATGGTTCTATAGCTTAGGGAAATTAAAATCAAAAAGACACAGCCACCCCAAAGTTTGGGACGCCTCTGTTTACAAGAACATCGTTTACAGTACAAGTTCAACATCGCAGAAAGTGAAAAATGGATAAAGAAGTTGTGGTATTTACTTACAAAGCAATATCACTCAGCAATGAAATCTATGTCATCAGGCCCTTAGCATCACAATGAGTGGATTCAGGTATGATGATTCTAACTGAAATAAGTCACACAGAAAAAGAAACATCATAAGATATCAGTAATACACGGAATGTAAACTTGGCTACACAGGAACTGAATTACAGAACAGAACAGGGTCTCAAATTTAGAAAACCAACTTATGCTTGCTTAAGGGTAAAGGTGAGTTGGGGTGCTGCATAAAACCAGAGATTGAAATGAGCACAGATAAAGTTCCTTAAGCCAAATATGGAATAGACAAGAGCTACTCCTTGCTCAACGAAATGGACTCAACACCGCATATTAAACGCCTAAGAATGTACCTGACTAGTAAGTATCTTAAAACCTATGGATTGCTATGTCTCCGAAAGAGAATCAAGCATGTGTACAGGGGCATAAACGCAGCAGTGATAGGATTGGAGAGGTTCGGTGAGCAAATGAAGACCCTTTGAAGTCATATTGCATGGTACCCATTCCACGGGTTTCAACTACCCAGGTTTAAGGTATTCTTCCTTCAGCTAAAACATGCATGTGGAACCTAGAGTATGATCAACCATGTGATCGGGAGACGTGTTCAAATATGTCTCAGTTTTCCTCCCCTGGTACTCGGGTGCAACATTCCAGACGCTTTACTAACACTCTCCCGACTTGGAGAGTCAGTCCCTTTAACCTCCTGTTTGGCCCAGTTTGCAATTTCTGCGGAAGATGAACAGGAATAGCGAGTACCAATGAGAGGCTAGCTGGAGGTGTCTGGACGGGCAAATTTAACTCTCATTTCCTACCAGGAAGAGGAATTAACCAAAGGCTCAGCGTGCCGTACCGGAGCCAGATTAGGGCCTGAAGCCATCCTGCGGTGTTGCGGCCAGCTCAAAAGAAAGCGAGTTGAAGAAAGGAGCTCAGGGGCACTGTAATTCACAAACCTGCAGAGTTATAAATGACAGCTATCGTCCAAAAATAGACTGAAGTAAGGCTGCCAAGAGGACTTGAAAGCGGGGCAGAATTGCAGGAAACCGATTTCAGGAGGTAGACTGGAATTGCATTGAAAGCATAGGAAAAGAGGCAGAACGTCCACAATGATGCACTTGGCCAAAAAGGGCGTATGCGTTTTTTCCTGAATATATTCAGGAAAAAACGCATACGCCCTTTTTGGCCAACCAAGCAAGCTTGCAAAGGAAATCTGCACTACAATGAAGTCTCACTTCCCTCCGGTCAAAAGGGCCATCTGAAAAAAGTGTAAAATCCAGAAAGGCAACAGGCCATTGAGAACTGGGAGCCTTGTTATGCTTATGGGCGGGATGTAAATTGCCAACAGACACTCGGGAGAAGTGTATGGTGTTTCCTGAAACATCTAAAAAACAAAGCAACAGAACCTAGGGCACTTCCACTTATGGTCCTATAGCTTAGGGAAATTAAAATCAAAAAGACACAGCCACCCCAAAGTTTGGAACGGCTCTGTTTACAAGAACCTCGTTTACAGTACAAGTTCAACATCGCAGAAAGTGAAAAATGGATAAAGAAGTTGTGGTATTTACTTACAAAGCAATATCACTCAGCAATGAAATCTGTGTCATCAGGGCCTTAGCAGCACAATGAGTGGATTCAGGTATGATGATTCTAACTGAAGTAAGTCACACAGAAAAAGAAACATCATAAGATATCAGTAATACACGGAATGTAAACTTGGCTACACAGGAACTGAATTACAGAACAGAACAGGGTCTCAAATTTAGAAAACCAACTTATGCTTGCTTAAGGGTAAAGGTGAGTTGGGGTGCTGCATAAAACCAGAGATTGAAATGAGCACAGATAAAGTTCCTTAAGTCAAATATGGAATAGACAAGAGCTACTCCTTGCTCAACGAAATGGACTCAACACTGCATGTTAAACGCCTAAGAATGTACCTGACTAGTAAGTATCTTAAAACCTATGGATTGCTATGTCTCCGAAAGAGAATCAAGCATGTGTACAGGGGCATAAACGCAGCAGTGATAGGATTGGAGAGGTTCGGTGAGCAAATGAAGACCCTTTGAAGTCATATTGCATGGTACCCATTACACGGGTCTTAACTCTCCAGGTTTAAGGTATTCTTCCTTCAGCTAAAACATACATGTGGAACCCAAGTATGATCAACCATGTGATCGGGAGACGTGTTCAAATATGTCTCAGTTTTCCTCCCCTGGTACTCGGGTGCAACATTCCAGACGCTTTACTAACACTCTCCCGACTTGGAGAGTCAGCGCCTTTAACCTCCTGTTTGGCCCAGTTTGCAATTTCTGCGGAAGATGAACAGGAATAGCGAGAACCAATGAGAGACTAGCTGGAGGTGTCTGGACGGGCAAATTTAACTCTCATTTCCCACCAGGAAGAGGAAATAACCAAAGGCTCAGCGTGCCGTGCCGGAACCAGATTAGGGCCTGAAGCCATCCTGTGGTGTTGCGGCCAGGTCACAAGAAAGCGAGTTGAAGAAAGGAGCTCAGGGGCACTGTAATTCACAACCCTGCAGAGTTATAAATGACAGCTATCGTCCAAAAATAGACTAAAGTAAGGCTGCCAAGAGGACTTGAAAGCGGGGCAGAATTGCAGGAACCGGATTTCAGGAGGTAGACTGGAATTGCATTGAAAGCATAGGAAAAGAGGCAGAACGTCCACAATCATGCACTTGGCCAAAAAGGGCGTATGCGTTTTTTCCTGAATATATTCAGGAAAAAACGCATACGCCCTTTTTGGCCAACCAAGCAAGCTTGCAAAGGAAATCTGCACTACAATGAAGTCTCACTTCCCCCCGGTCAAAAGGGCCATCTGAAAAAAGTGTAAAATCCAGAAAGGCAGGACAGGCCATGGAGAACTGGGAGCCTTGTTATGCTGATGGGCGGGATGTAAATTACCAATAGACACTCAGGAGAAGTGTATGGTGTCTCCTGAAACATCTAAAAAACAAAGCAACAGAGCCTAGGGCACTGCCACTTATGGTCCTATAGCTTAGGGAAATTAAAATCAAAAAGACACAGCCACCCCAAAGTTTGGGACGCCTCTGTTTACAAGAACCTCGTTTACAGTACAAGTTCAACATCGCAGAAAGTGAAAAATGGATAAAGAAGTTGTGGTATTTACTTACAAAGCAATATCACTCAGCAATGAAATCTATGTCATCAGGCCCTTAGCATCACAATGAGTGGATTCAGGTATGATGATTCTAACTGAAATAAGTCACACAGAAAAAGAAACATCATAAGATATCAGTAATACACGGAATGGAAACTTGGCTACACAGGAACTGAATTACAGAACAGAACAGGGTCTCAAATTTAGAAAACCAACTTATGCTTGCTTAAGGGGAAAGGTGAGTTGGGGTGCTGCATAAAACCAGAGATTGAAATGAGCACAGATAAAGTTCCTTAAGTCAAATATGGAATAGACAAGAGCTACTCCTTGCTCAACGAAATGGACTCAACACCGCATATTAAACGCCTAAGAATGTACCTGACTAGTAAGTATCGTAAAACCTATGGATTGCTATGTCTCCAAAAGAGAATCAAGCATGTGTACAGGGGCATAAAAGCAGCAGTGATAGGATTGGAGAGGTTCGGTGAGCAAATGAAGACCCTTTGAAGTCATATTGCATGGTACCCATTCCACGGGTTTCAACTACCCAGGTTTAAGGTATTCTTCCTTCAGCTAAAACATGCATGTGGAACCTAGAGTATGATCAACCATGTGATCGGGAGACGTGTTCAAATATGTCTCAGTTTTCCTCCCCTGGTACTCGGGTGCAACATTCCAGACGCTTTACTAACACTCTTCCCACTTGGAGAGTCAGTCCCTTTAACCTCCTGTTTGGCCCAGTTTGCAATTTCTGCGGAAGATGAACAGGAATAGCGAGAACCAATGAGAGACTAGCTGGAGGTGTCTGGACGGGCAAATTTAACTCTCATTTCCCACCAGGAAGAGGAATTAACCAAAGGCTCAGCATGCCGGCCCGGAACCAGATTAGGGCCTGAAGCCATCCTGCGGTGTTGCGGCCAGGTCACAAGAAAACGAGTTGAAGACAGGAGCTCAGGGGCACTGTAATTCACAAACCTGCAGAGTTATAAATGACAGCTATCGTCCAAAAATAGACTGAAGTAAGGCTGCCAAGAGGACTTGAAAGCGGGGCAGAATTGCAGGAAACCGATTTCAGGAGGTAGACTGGAATTGCATTGAAAGCATAGGAAAAGAGGCAGAACGTCCACAATGATGCACTTGGCCAAAAAGGGCATATGCGTTTTTTCCTGAATATATTCAGGAAAAAACGCATACGCCCTTTTTGGCCAACCAAGCAAGCTTGCAAAGGAAATCTGCACTACAATGAAGTCTCACTTCCCCCCGGTCAAAAGGGCCATCTGAAAAAAGTGTAAAATCCAGAAAGGCTACAGGCCATTGAGAACTGGGAGCCTTGTTATGCTGATGGGCGGGATGTAAATTGCCAACAGACACTTGGGAGAAGTGTATGGTGTTTCCTGAAACATCTAAAAAACAAAGCAACAGAGCCTAGGGCACTTCCACTTATGGTCCTATAGCTTAGGGAAATTAAAATCAAAAAGACACAGCCACCCCAAAGTTTGGAACGGCTCTGTTTACAAGAACCTCGTTTACAGTACAAGTTCAACATCGCAGAAAGTGAAAAATGGATAAAGAAGTTGTGGTATTTACTTACAAAGCAATATCACTCAGCAATGAAATCTATGTCATCAGGCCCTTAGCAGCACAATGAGTGGATTCAGGTATGATGATTCTAACTGAAATAAGTCACACAGAAAAAGAAACATCATAAGATATCAGTAATACACGGAATGTAAACTTGGCTACACAGGAACTGAATTACAGAACAGAACAGGGTCTCAAATTTAGAAAACCAACTTATGCTTGCTTAAGGGTAAAGGTGAGTTGGGGTGCTGCATAAAACCAGAGATTGAAATGAGCACAGATAAAGTTCCTTAGGCCAAATATGGAATAGACAAGAGCTACTCCTTGCTCAACGAAATGGACTCAACACCGCATATTAAACGCCTAAGAATGTACCTGACTAGTAAGTATCTTAAAACCTATGGATTGCTATGTCTCCGAAAGAGAATCAAGCATGTGTACAGGGGCATAAACGCAGCAGTGATAGGATTGGAGAGGTTTGGTGAGCAAATGAAGACCCTTTGAAGTCATATTGCATGGTACCCATTACACGGGTTTCAACTACCCAGGTTTTAGGTATTCTTCCTTCAGCTAAAACATGCATGTGGAACCCAGAGTATGATCAACCATGTGATCGGGAGACGTGTTCAAATATATCTCAGTTTTCCTCCCCTGGTACTTGGGTGCAACATTCCAGACGCTTTACTAACACTCTCCCCACTTGGAGAGTCAGTCCCTTTAACCTCCTGTTTGGCCCAGTTTGCAGTTTCTGCGGAAGATGAACAGGAATAGCGAGAACCAATGAGAGGCTAGCTGGAGGTGTCTGGACGGGCAAATTTAACTCTCATTTCCCAACAGGAAGAGGAAATAACCAAAGGCTCAGCGTGCCGTACCGGAACCAGATTAGGGCCTGAAGCCATCCTGCGGGGTTGCAGCCAGGTCACAAGAAAGCGAGTTGAAGAAAGGAGCTCAGGGACACTGTAATTCACAAACCTGCAGAGTTATAAATGACAGCTATCGTCCAAAAATATACTGAAGTAAGGCTGCCAAGAGGACTTGAAAGGGGGGCAGAATTGCAGGAAACCGATTTCAGGAGGTAGACTGGAATTGCATTGAAAGCATAGGAAAAGAGGCAAAACGTCCACAATGATGCACTTGGCCAAAAAGGGCGTATGCGTTTTTTCCTGAATATATTCAGGAAAAAACGCATACGCCCTTTTTGGCCAACCAAGCAAGCTTGCAAAGGAAATCTGCACTACAATGAAGTCTCACTTCCCCCCCGTCAAAAGTGCCATCTGAAAAAAGTGTAAAATCCAGAAAGGCAGGACAGGCCATGGAGAACTGGGAGCCTTGTTATGCTGATGGGCGGGATGTAAATTGCCAACAACCACTCGGGAGAAGTGTATGGTGTTTCCTGAAACATCTAAAAAACAAAGCAACAGAACCTAGGGCACTTCCACTTATGGTCCTATAGCTTAGGGAAATTAAAATCAAAAAGACACAGCCACCCCAAAGTTTGGAACGGCTCTGTTTACAAGAACCTCGTTTACAGTACAAGTTCAACATCGCAGAAAGTGAAAAATGGAGAAAGAAGTTGTGGTATTTACTTACAAAGCAATATCACTCAGCAATGAAATCTGTGTCATCAGGCCCTTAGCAGCACAATGAGTGGATTCAGGTATGATGATTCTAACTGAAATAAGTCACACAGAAAAAGAAACATCATAAGATATCAGTAATACACGGAATGTAAACTTGGCTACACAGGAACTGAATTACAGAACAGAACAGTGTCTCAAATTTAGAAAACCAACTTTTTCTTTCTTAAGGGTAAAGGTGAGTTGGGGTGCTGCATAAAACCAGAGATTGAAATGAGCACAGATAAAGTTCCTTAAGCCAAATATGGAATAGACAAGAGCTACTCCTTGCTCAACGAAATGGACTCAACACCCCATATTAAACGCCTAAGAATGTACCTGACTAGTAAGTATCTTAAAACCTATGGATTGCTATGTCTCCGAAAGAGAATCAAGCATGTGTACAGGGGCATAAACGCAGCAGTGATAGGATTGGAGAGGTTCGGTGAGCAAATGAAGACCCTTTGAAGTCATATTGCATGGTACCCATTCCACGGGTTTCAACTACCCAGGTTTAAGGTATTCTTCCTTCAGCTAAAACATGCATGTGGAACCTAGAGTATGATCAACCATGTGATCGGGAGACGTGTTTAAATATGCCTCAGTTTTCGTACCCTGGTACTCGGGTGCAACATTCCAGACCCTTTACTAACACTCTCCCCACTTGGAGAGTCAGTCCCTTTAACCCCCTGTTTGGCCCAGTTTGCAATTTCTGCGGAAGATGAACAGGAATAGCGAGAACCAATGAGAGGCTAGCTGGAGGTGTCTGGACGGGCAAATTTAACTCTCATTTCCCACCAGGAAGAGGAATTAACCAAAGGCTCAGCGTGCCGTACCGAAGCCAGATTAGGGCCTGAAGCCATCCTGCGGTGTTGCGGCCAGCTCACAAGAAAGCGAGTTGAAGAAAGGAGCTCAGGGGCACTGTAATTCACAAACCTGCAGAGTTATAAATGACAGCTATCGTCCAAAAATAGACTGAAGTAAGGCTGCCAAGAGGACTTGAAAGCGGGGCAGAATTGCAGGAAACCGATTTCAGGAGGTAGACTGGAATTGCATTGAAAGCATAGGAAAAGAGGCAGAACGTCCACAATGATGCACTTGGCCAAAAAGGGCGTATGCGTTTTTTCCTGAATATATTCAGGAAAAAACGCATACGCCCTTTTTGGCCAACCAAGCAAGCTTGCAAAGGAAATCTGCACTACAATGAAGTCTCACTTCCCCCCGGTCAAAAGGGCCATCTGAAAAAAGTGTAAAATCCAGAAGGGCAGGACAGGCCATGGGGAACTGGGAGCCTTGTTATGCTGATGGGCGTGATGTAAATTGCCAACAACCACTCGGGAGAAGTGTATGGTGTTTCCTGAAACATCTAAAAAACAAAGCAACAGAACCTAGGGCACTTCCACTTATGGTCCTATAGCTTAGGGAAATTAAAATCAAAAAGACACAGCCACCCCAAAGTTTGGAACGGCTCTGTTTACAAGAACCTCGTTTACAGTACAAGTTCAACATCGCAGAAAGTGAAAAATGGATAAAGAAGTTGTGGTATTTACTTACAAAGCAATATCACTCAGCAATGAAATCTGTGTCATCAGGCCCTTAGCAGCACAATGAGTGGATTCAGGTATGATGATTCTAACTGAAATAAGTCACACAGAAAAAGAAACATCATAAGATATCAGTAATACACGGAATGTAAACTTGGCTACACAGGAACTGAATTACAGAACAGAACATGGTCTCAAATTTAGAAAAACAACTTATGCTTGCTTAAGGGTAAAGGTGAGTTGGGGTGCTGCATAAAACCAGAGATTGAAGTGAGCACAGATAAAGTTCCTTAAGTCAAATATGGAATAGACAAGAGCTACTCCTTGCTCAACGAAATGGTCTCAACACCGCATATTAAACGCCTAAGAATGTACCTGACTAGTAAGTATCGTAAAACCTATGGATTGCTATGTCTCCGAAAGAGAATCAAGCATGTGTACAGGGGCATAAACGCAGCAGTGATAGGATTGGAGAGGTTCGGTGAGCAAATGAAGACCCTTTGAAGTCATATTGCATGGTACCCATTCCACGGGTTTCAACTACCCAGGTTTAAGGTATTCTTCCTTCAGCTAAAACATGCATGTGGAACCTAGAGTATGATCAACCATGTGATCGGGAGACGTGTTCAAATATGTTTCAGTTTTCCTCCCCTGGTACTCGGGTGCAACATTCCAGACGCTTTACTAACACTCTCCCCACTTGGAGAGTCAGTCCCTTTAACCTCCTGTTTGGCCCAGTTTGCAATTTCTGCGGAAGATGAACAGGAATAGCGAGAACCAATGAGAGGCTAGCTGGAGGTGTCTGGACGGGCAAATTTAACTCTCATTTCCCACCAGGAAGAGGAATTAACCAAAGGCTCAGCATGCCGGGCCGGAACCAGATTAGGGCCTGAAGCCATCCTGCGGTGTTGCGGCCAGGTCACAAGAAAACGAGTTGAAGACAGGAGCTCAGGGGCACTGTAATTCACAAACCTGCAGAGTTATAAATGACAGCTATCGTCCAAAAATAGACTGAAGTAAGGCTGCCAAGAGGACTTGAAAGCGGGGCAGAATTGCAGGAAACCGATTTCAGGAGGTAGACTGGAATTGCATTGAAAGCATAGGAAAAGAGGCAGAACGTCCACAATGATGCACTTGGCCAAAAAGGGCGTATGCGTTTTTTCCTGAATATATTCAGGAAAAAACGCATACGCCCTTTTTGGCCAACCAAGCAAGCTTGCAAAGGAAATCTGCACTACAATGAAGTCTCACTTCCCCCCGGTCAAAAGGGCCATCTGAAAAAAGTGTAAAATCCAGAAAGGCAACAGGCCATTGAGAACTGGGAGCCTTGTTATGCTGATGGGCGGGATGTAAATTGCCAACAGACACTTGGGAGAAGTGTATGGTGTTTCCTGAAACATCTAAAAAACAAAGCAACAGAACCTAGGGCACTTCCACTTATGGTCCTATAGCTTAGGGAAATTAAAATCAAAAAGACACAGCCACCCCAAAGTTTGGAACGGCTCTGTTTACAAGAACCTCGTTTACAGTACAAGTTCAACATCGCAGAAAGTGAAAAATGGATAAAGAAGTTGTGGTATTTACTTACAAAGCAATATCACTCAGCAATGAAATCTGTGTCATCAGGCCCTTAGCAGCACAATGAGTGGATTCAGGTATGATGATTCTAACTGAAGTAAGTCACACAGATAAAGAAACATCATAAGATATCAGTAATACACGGAATGTAAACTTGGCTACACAGGAACTGAATTACAGAACAGAACAGGGTCTCAAATTTAGAAAACCAACTTATGCTTGCTTAAGGGTAAAGGTGAGTTGGGGTGCTGCATAAAACCAGAGATTGAAATGAGCACAGATAAAGTTCCTTAAGTCAAATATGGAATAGACAAGAGCTACTCCTTGCTCAACGAAATGGACTCAACACCACATATTAAACGCCTAAGAATGTACCTGACTAGTAAGTATCTTAAAACCTATGGATTGCTATGTCTCCGAAAGAGAATCAAGCATGTGTACAGGGGCATAAACGCAGCAGTGATAGGACTGGAGAGGTTCGGTGAGCAAATGAAGACCCTTTGAAGTCATATTGCATGGTACCCATTACACGGGTCTTAACTCTCCAGGTTTAAGGTATTCTTCCTTCAGCTAAAACATGCATGTGGAACCCAAGTATGATCAACCATGTGAACGGGAGACGTGTTCAAATATGTCTCAGTTTTCCTCCCCTGGTACTCGGGTGCAACATTCCAGACGCTTTACTAACACTCTCCCCACTTGGAGAGTCAGCGCCTTTAACCTCCTGTTTGGCCCAGTTTGCAATTTCTGTGGAAGATGAACAGAAATAGCGAGAACCAATGAGAGACTAGCTGGAGGTGTCTGGACGGGCAAATTTAACTCTCATTTCCCACCAGGAAGAGGAAATAACCAAAGGCTCAGCGTGCCGTCCCGGAACCAGATTAGGGCCTGAAGCCATCCTGCGGTGTTGCGGCCAGGTCACAAGAAAGCGAGTTGAAGAAAGGAGCTCAGGGGCACTGTAATTCACAAACCTGCAGAGTTATAAATGACAGCTATCGTCCAAAAATAGACTGAAGTAAGGCTGCCAAGAGGACTTGAAAGCGGGGCAGAATTGCAGGAAACCGATTTCAGGAGGTAGACTGGAATTGCATTGAAAGCATAGGAAAAGAGGCAGAACGTCCACAATGATGCACTTGGCCAAAAAGGGCGTATGCGTTTTTTCCTGAATATATTCAGGAAAAAACGCATACGCCCTTTTTGGCCAACCAAGCAAGCTTGCAAAGGAAATCTGCACTACAATGAAGTCTCACTTCCCCCCGGTCAAAAGGGCCATCTGAAAAAAGTGTAAAATCCAGAAAGGCAGGACAGGCCATGGAGAACTGGGAGCCTTGTTATGCTGATGGGCGGGATGTAAATTGCCAACAGACACTTGGGAGAAGTGTATGGTGTTTCCTGAAACATCTAAAAAACAAAGCAACAGAGCCTAGGGCACTGCCACTTATGGTCCTATAGCTTAGGGAAATTAAAATCAAAAAGACACAGCCACCCCAAAGTTTGGGACGCCTCTGTTTACAAGAACCTCGTGTACAGTACAAGTTCAACATCGCAGAAAGTGAAAAATGGATAAAGAAGTTGTGGTATTCACTTACAAAGCAATATCACTCAGCAATGAAATCTATGTCATCAGGCCCGTAGCAGCATAATGAGTGGATTCAGGTACGATGATTCTAACTGAAATAAGTCACACAGAAAAAGAAACATCATAAGATATCAGTAATACACGGAATGTAAACTTGGCTACACAGGAACTGCATTACAGAACAGAACAGGGTCTCAAATTTAGAAAACCAACTTATGCTTGCTTAAAGGGAAAGGTGAGTTGGGGTGCTGCATAAAACCAGAGATTGAAATGAGCACAGATAAAGTTCCTTAGGCCAAATATGGAATAGACAAGAGCTACTCCTTGCTCAACGAAATGGACTCAACACCGCATATTAAACGCCTAAGAATGTACCTGACTAGTAAGTATCGTAAAACCTATGGATTGCTATGTCTCCGAAAGAGAATCAAGCATGTGTACAGGGGCATAAACGCAGCAGTGATAGGATTGGAGAGGTTCGGTGAGCAAATGAAGACCCTTTGAAGTCATATTGCATGGTACCCATTACACGGGTCTCAACTCTCCAGGTTTAAGGTATTCTTCCTTCAGCTAAAACATGCATGTGGAACCCAAGTATGATCAACAATGTGAATGGGAGACGTGTTCAAATATGTCTCAGTTTTCCTCCCCTGGTACTCGGGTGCAACATTCCAGACGCTTTACTAACACTCTCCCCACTGGAGAGTCAGCGTCTTTAACCTCCTGTTTGGCCCAGTTTGCAATTTCTGCGGAAGATGAACAGGAATAGCGAGAACCAATGAGAGGCTAGCTGGAGGTGTCTGGATGGGCAAATTTAACTCTCATTTCCCATCAGGAAGAGGAAATAACCAAAGGCTCAGCGTGCCGTACCGGAACCAGATTAGGGCCTGAAGCCATCCTGCGGTGTTGCGGCCAGCTCAAAAGAAAGCGAGTTGAAGAAAGGAGCTCAGGGGCACTGTAATTCACAAACCTGCAGAGTTATAAATGACAGCTATCGTCCAAAAATAGACTGAAGTAAGGCTGCCAAGAGGACTTGAAAGCGGGGCAGAATTGCAGGAAACCGATTTCAGGAGGTAGACTGGAATTGCATTGAAAGCATAGGAAAAGAGGCAGAACGTCCACAATGATGCACTTGGCCAAAAAGGGCGTATACGTTTTTTCCTGAATATATTCAGGAAAAAACGCATACGCCCTTTTTGGCCAACCAAGCAAGCTTGCAAAGGAAATCTGCACTACAATGAAGTCTCACTTCCCCCTGGTCAAAAGGGCCATCTGAAAAAAGTGTAAAATCCAGAAAGGCAGGACAGGCCATAGAGAACTGGGAGCCTTGTTATGCTGATGGGCGGGATGTAAATTGCCAACAACCACTCGGGAGAAGTGTATGGTGTTTCCTGAAACATCTAAAAAACAAAGCAACAGAACCTAGGGCACTTCCACTTATGGTCCTATAGCTTAGGGAAATTAAAATCAAAAAGACACAGCCACCCCAAAGTTTGGAACGGCTCTGTTTACAAGAACCTCGTTTACAGTACAAGTTCAACATCGCAGAAAGTGAAAAATGGATAAAGAAGTTGTGGTATTTACTTACAAAGCAATATCACTCAGCAATGAAATCTGTGTCATCAGGCCCTTAGCAGCACAATGAGTGGATTCAGGTATGATGATTCTAACTGAAGTAAGTCACACAGATAAAGAAACATCATAAGATATCAGTAATACACGGAATGTAAACTTGGCTACACAGGAACTGAATTACAGAACAGAACAGGGTCTCAAATTTAGAAAACCAACTTATGCTTGCTTAAGGGGAAAGGTGAGTTGGGGTGCTGCATAAAACCAGAGATTGAAATGAGCACAGATAAAGTTCCTTAAGTCAAATATGGAATAGACAAGAGCTACTCCTTGCTCAACGAAATGGACTCAACACCACATATTAAACGCCTAAGAATGTACCTGACTAGTAAGTATCTTAAAACCTATGGATTGCTATGTCTCCGAAAGAGAATCAAGCATGTGTACAGGGGCATAAACGCAGCAGTGATAGGACTGGAGAGGTTCGGTGAGCAAATGAAGACCCTTTGAAGTCATATTGCATGGTACCCATTACACGGGTCTTAACTCTCCAGGTTTAAGGTATTCTTCCTTCAGCTAAAACATGCATGTGGAACCCAAGTATGATCAACCATGTGAACGGGAGACGTGTTCAAATATGTCTCAGTTTTCCTCCCCTGGTACTCGGGTGCAACATTCCAGACGCTTTACTAACACTCTCCCCACTTGGAGAGTCAGCGCCTTTAACCTCCTGTTTGGCCCAGTTTGCAATTTCTGTGGAAGATGAACAGAAATAGCGAGAACCAATGAGAGACTAGCTGGAGGTGTCTGGACGGGCAAATTTAACTCTCATTTCCCACCAGGAAGAGGAAATAACCAAAGGCTCAGCGTGCCGTCCCGGAACCAGATTAGGGCCTGAAGCCATCCTGCGGTGTTGCGGCCAGGTCACAAGAAAGCGAGTTGAAGAAAGGAGCTCAGGGGCACTGTAATTCACAAACCTGCAGAGTTATAAATGACAGCTATCGTCCAAAAATAGACTGAAGTAAGGCTGCCAAGAGGACTTGAAAGCGGGGCAGAATTGCAGGAAACCGATTTCAGGAGGTAGACTGGAATTGCATTGAAAGCATAGGAAAAGAGGCAGAACGTCCACAATGATGCACTTGGCCAAAAAGGGCGTATGCGTTTTTTCCTGAATATATTCAGGAAAAAACGCATACGCCCTTTTTGGCCAACCAAGCAAGCTTGCAAAGGAAATCTGCACTACAATGAAGTCTCACTTCCCTCCGGTCAAAAGGGCCATCTGAAAAAAGTGTAAAATCCAGAAAGGCAGGACAGGCCATGGAGAACTGGGAGCCTTGTTATGCTGATGGGCGGGATGTAAATTGCCAACAGACACTTGGGAGAAGTGTATGGTGTTTCCTGAAACATCTAAAAAACAAAGCAACAGAGCCTAGGGCACTTCCACTTATGGTCCTATAGCTTAGGGAAATTAAAATCAAAAAGACACAGCCACCCCAAAGTTTGGGACGCCTCTGTTTACAAGAACCTCGTGTACAGTACAAGTTCAACATAGCAGAAAGTGAAAAATGGATAAAGAAGTTGTGGTATTCACTTACAAAGCAATATCACTCAGCAATGAAATCTATGTCATCAGGCCCGTAGCAGCATAATGAGTGGATTCAGGTACGATGATTCTAACTGAAATAAGTCACACAGAAAAAGAAACATCATAAGATATCAGTAATACACGGAATGTAAACTTGGCTACACAGGAACTGCATTACAGAACAGAACAGGGTCTCAAATTTAGAAAACCAACTTATGCTTGCTTAAGGGGAAAGGTGAGTTGGGGTGCTGCATAAAACCAGAGATTGAAATGAGCACAGATAAAGTTCCTTAGGCCAAATATGGAATAGACAAGAGCTACTCCTTGCTCAACGAAATGGACTCAAAACCCCATATTAAACTCCTAAGAATGTACCTGACTAGTAAGTATCGTAAAACCTATGGATTGCTATGTCTCCAAAAGAGAATCAAGCGTGTGTACAGGGGAATAAACGCAGCAGTGATAGGATTGGAGAGGTTCGGTGATCAAATGAAGACCCTTTGAAGTCATATTGCATGGTACCCATTACACGGGTCTCAACTCTCCAGGTTTAAGGTATTCTTCCTTCAGCTAAAACATGCATGTGGAACCCAAGTATGATCAACAATGTGAATGGGAGACGTGTTCAAATATGTCTCAGTTTTCCTCCCCTGGTACTCGGGTGCAACATTCCAGACGCTTTACTAACACTCTCCCCACTTGGAGAGTCAGTCCCTTTAACCTCCTGTTTGGCCCAGTTTGCAATTTCTGCGGAAGATGAACAGGAATAGCGAGAACCAATGAGAGGCTAGCTGGAGGTGTCTGGACGGGCAAATTTAACTCTCATTTCCCAACAGGAAGAGGAATTAACCAAAGGCTCAGCATGCCGGGCCGGAACCAGATTAGGGCCTGAAGCCATCCTGCGGTGTTGCGGCCAGGTCACAAGAAAGCGAGTTGAAGAAAGGAGCTCAGGGGCACTGTAATTCACAAACCTGCAGAGTTATAAATGACAGCTATCGTCCAAAAATAGACTGAAGTAAGGCTGCCAAGAGGACTTGAAAGCGGGGCAGAATTGCAGGAAACCGATTTCAGGAGGTAGACTGGAATTGCATTGAAAGCATAGGAAAAGAGGCAGAACGTCCACAATGATGCACTTGGCCAAAAAGGGCGTATGCATTTTTTCCTGAATATATTCAGGAAAAAACGCATACGCACTTATTGGCCAACCAAGCAAGCTTGCAAAGGAAATCTGCACTACAATGAAGTCTCACTTCCCCCCGGTCAAAAGGGCCATCTGAAAAAAGTGTAAAATCCAGAAAGGCAGGACAGGCCATGGAGAACTGGGAGCCTTGTTATGCTGAGGGGCGGGATGTAAATTGCCAACAGACACTCGGGAGAAGTGTATGGTGTTTCCTGAAACATCTAAAAAACAAAGCAACAGAGCCTAGGGCACTTCCACTTATGGTCCTATAGCTTAGGGAAATTAAAATCAAAAAGACACAGCCACCCCAAAGTTTGGAACGGCTCTGTTTACAAGAACCTCGTTTACAGTACAAGTTCAACATCGCAGACAGTGAAAAATGGATAAAGAAATTGTGGTACTTACGTACAATGCAGTATCACTCAGCAATGAAATCTATGTCATCAGGCCCGTAGCAGCATAATGAGTAGATTCAGGTACGATGATTCTAACTGAAATAAGTCACACAGAAAAAGAAACATCATAAGATATCACTAATACACGGAATGTAAACTTGGCTACACAGGAACTGAATTACAGAACAGAACAGGGTCTCAAATTTAGAAAACCAACTTATGCTTGCTTAAGGGGAAAGGTGAGTTGGGGTGCTGCATAAAACCAGAGATTGAAATGAGCACAGATAAAGTTACTTAAGCCAAATATGGAATAGACAAGAGCTACTCCTTGCTCAACGAAATGGACTCAACACCGCATATTAAACGCCTAAGAATGTACCTGACTAGTAAGTATCTTAAAACCTATGGATTGCTATGTCTCCAAAAGAGAATCAAGCATGTGTACAGGGGCATAAACGCAGCAGTGATAGGATTGGAGAGGTTCGGTGAGCAAATGAAGACCCTTTGAAGTCATATTGCATGGTACCCATTACACGGGTCTCAACTCTCCAAGTTTAAGGTATTCTTCCTTCAGCTAAAACATGCATGTGGAACCCAAGTATGATCAACAATGTGAATGGGAGACGTGTTCAAATATGTCTCAGTTTTCCTCCCCTGGTACTCGGGTGCAACATTCCAGACGCTTTACTAACACTCTCCCCACTTGGAGAGTCAGCGTCTTTAACCTCCTGTTTGGCCCAGTTTGCAATTTCTGCGGAAGATGAACAGGAATAGCGAGAACCAATGAGAGGCTAGCTGGAGGTGTCTGGACGGGCAAATTTAACTCTCATTTCCCATCAGGAAGAGGAAATAACCAAAGGCTCAGCGTGCCGTACCGGAACCAGATTAGGGCCTGAAGCCATCCTGCGGTGTTGCGGCCAGCTCAAAAGAAAGCGAGTTGAAGAAAGGAGCTCAGGGGCACTGTAATTCACAAACCTGCAGAGTTATAAATGACAGCTATCGTCCAAAAATAGACTGAAGTAAGGCTGCCAAGAGGACTTGAAAGCGGGGCAGAATTGCAGGAAACCGATTTCAGGAGGTAGACTGGAATTGCATTGAAAGCATAGGAAAAGAGGCAGAACGTCCACAATGATGCACTTGGCCAAAAAGGGCGTATACGTTTTTTCCTGAATATATTCAGGAAAAAACGCATACGCCCTTTTTGGCCAACCAAGCAAGCTTGCAAAGGAAATCTGCACTACAATGAAGTCTCACTTCCCCCTGGTCAAAAGGGCCATCTGAAAAAAGTGTAAAATCCAGAAAGGCAGGACAGGCCATGGAGAACTGGGAGCCTTGTTATGCTGATGGGCGGGATGTAAATTGCCAACAACCACTCGGGAGAAGTGTATGGTGTTTCCTGAAACATCTAAAAAACAAAGCAACAGAACCTAGGGCACTTCCACTTATGGTCCTATAGCTTAGGGAAATTAAAATCAAAAAGACACAGCCACCCCAAAGTTTGGAACGGCTCTGTTTACAAGAACCTCGTTTACAGTACAAGTTCAACATCGCAGAAAGTGAAAAATGGATAAAGAAGTTGTGGTATTTACTTACAAAGCAATATCACTCAGCAATGAAATCTGTGTCATCAGGCCCTTAGCAGCACAATGAGTGGATTCAGGTATGATGATTCTAACTGAAGTAAGTCACACAGATAAAGAAACATCATAAGATATCAGTAATACACGGAATGTAAACTTGGCTACACAGGAACTGAATTACAGAACAGAACAGGGTCTCAAATTTAGAAAACCAACTTATGCTTGCTTAAGGGGAAAGGTGAGTTGGGGTGCTGCATAAAACCAGAGATTGAAATGAGCACAGATAAAGTTCCTTAAGTCAAATATGGAATAGACAAGAGCTTCTCCTTGCTCAACGAAATGGACTCAACACCACATATTAAACGCCTAAGAATGTACCTGACTAGTAAGTATCTTAAAACCTATGGATTGCTATGTCTCCGAAAGAGAATCAAGCATGTGTACAGGGGCATAAACGCAGCAGTGATAGGACTGGAGAGGTTCGGTGAGCAAATGAAGACCCTTTGAAGTCATATTGCATGGTACCCATTACACGGGTCTTAACTCTCCAGGTTTAAGGTATTCTTCCTTCAGCTAAAACATGCATGTGGAACCCAAGTATGATCAACCATGTGAACGGGAGACGTGTTCAAATATGTCTCAGTTTTCCTCCCCTGGTACTCGGGTGCAACATTCCAGACGCTTTACTAACACTCTCCCCACTTGGAGAATCAGCGCCTTTAACCTCCTGTTTGGCCCAGTTTGCAATTTCTGTGGAAGATGAACAGAAATAGCGAGAACCAATGAGAGACTAGCTGGAGGTGTCTGGACGGGCAAATTTAACTCTCATTTCCCACCAGGAAGAGGAAATAACCAAAGGCTCAGCGTGCCGTCCCGGAACCAGATTAGGGCCTGAAGCCATCCTGCGGTGTTGCGGCCAGGTCACAAGAAAGCGAGTTGAAGAAAGGAGCTCAGGGGCACTGTAATTCACAAACCTGCAGAGTTATAAATGACAGCTATCGTCCAAAAATAGACTGAAGTAAGGCTGCCAAGAGGACTTGAAAGCGGGGCAGAATTGCAGGAAACCGATTTCAGGAGGTAGACTGGAATTGCATTGAAAGCATAGGAAAAGAGGCAGAACGTCCACAATGATGCACTTGGCCAAAAAGGGCGTATGCGTTTTTTCCTGAATATATTCAGGAAAAAACGCATACGCCCTTTTTGGCCAACCAAGCAAGCTTGCAAAGGAAATCTGCACTACAATGAAGTCTCACTTCCCTCCGGTCAAAAGGGCCATCTGAAAAAAGTGTAAAATCCAGAAAGGCAGGACAGGCCATGGAGAACTGGGAGCCTTGTTATGCTGATGGGCGGGATGTAAATTGCCAACAGACACTTGGGAGAAGTGTATGGTGTTTCCTGAAACATCTAAAAAACAAAGCAACAGAGCCTAGGGCACTGCCACTTATGGTCCTATAGCTTAGGGAAATTAAAATCAAAAAGACACAGCCACCCCAAAGTTTGGGACGCCTCTGTTTACAAGAACCTCGTGTACAGTACAAGTTCAACATCGCAGAAAGTGAAAAATGGATAAAGAAGTTGTGGTATTCACTTACAAAGCAATATCACTCAGCAATGAAATCTATGTCATCAGGCCCGTAGCAGCATAATGAGTGGATTCAGGTACGATGATTCTAACTGAAATAAGTCACACAGAAAAAGAAACATCATAAGATATCAGTAATACACGGAATGTAAACTTGGCTACACAGGAACTGCATTACAGAACAGAACAGGGTCTCAAATTTAGAAAACCAACTTATGCTTGCTTAAGGGGAAAGGTGAGTTGGGGTGCTGCATAAAACCAGAGATTTAAATGAGCACAGATAAAGTTCCTTAGGCCAAATATGGAATAGACAAGAGCTACTCCTTGCTCAACGAAATGGACTCAAAACCCCATATTAAACCCCTAAGAATGTACCTGACTAGTAAGTATCGTAAAACCTATGGATTGCTATGTCTCCAAAAGAGAATCAAGCGTGTGTACAGGGGAATAAACGCAGCAGTGATAGGATTGGAGAGGTTCGGTGATCAAATGAAGACCCTTTGAAGTCATATTGCATGGTACCCATTACACGGGTCTCAACTCTCCAGGTTTAAGGTATTCTTCCTTCAGCTAAAACATGCATGTGGAACCCAAGTATGATCAACAATGTGAATGGGAGACGTGTTCAAATATGTCTCAGTTTTCCTCCCCTGGTACTCGGGTGCAACATTCCAGACGCTTTACTAACACTCTCCCCACTTGGAGAGTCAGTCCCTTTAACCACCTGTTTGGCCCAGTTTGCAATTTCTGCGGAAGATGAACAGGAATAGCGAGAACCAATGAGAGGCTAGCTGGAGGTGTCTGGACGGGCAAATTTAACTCTCATTTCCCAACAGGAAGAGGAATTAACCAAAGGCTCAGCATGCCGGGCCGGAACCAGATTAGGGCCTGAAGCCATCCTGCGGTGTTGCGGCCAGGTCACAAGAAAGCGAGTTGAAGAAAGGAGCTCAGGGGCACTGTAATTCACAAACCTGCAGAGTTATAAATGACAGCTATCGTCCAAAAATAGACTGAAGTAAGGCTGCCAAGAGGACTTGAAAGCGGGGCAGAATTGCAGGAAACCGATTTCAGGAGGTAGACTGGAATTGCATTGAAAGCATAGGAAAAGAGGCAGAACGTCCACAATGATGCACTTGGCCAAAAAGGGCGTATGCATTTTTTCCTGAATATATTCAGGAAAAAACGCATACGCACTTATTGGCCAACCAAGCAAGCTTGCAAAGGAAATCTGCACTACAATGAAGTCTCACTTCCCCTCGGTCAAAAGGGCCATCTGAAAAAAGTGTAAAATCCAGAAAGGCAGGACAGGCCATGGAGAACTGGGAGCCTTGTTATGCTGAGGGGCGGGATGTAAATTGCCAACAGACACTCGGGAGAAGTGTATGGTGTTTCCTGAAACATCTAAAAAACAAAGCAACAGAGCCTAGGGCACTTCCACTTATGGTCCTATAGCTTAGGGAAATTAAAATCAAAAAGACACAGCCACCCCAAAGTTTGGAACGGCTCTGTTTACAAGAACCTCGTTTACAGTACAAGTTCAACATCGCAGACAGTGAAAAATGGATAAAGAAATTGTGGTACTTACGTACAATGCAGTATCACTCAGCAATGAAATCTATGTCATCAGGCCCGTAGCAGCATAATGAGTAGATTCAGGTACGATGATTCTAACTGAAATAAGTCACACAGAAAAAGAAACATCATAAGATATCACTAATACACGGAATGTAAACTTGACTACACAGGAACTGAATTCCAAAACAGAACAGGGTCTCAAATTTAGAAAACCAACTTATGCTTGCTTAAGGGGAAAGGTGAGTTGGGGTGCTGCATAAAACCAGAGATTGAAATGAGCACAGATAAAGTTACTTAAGCCAAATATGGAATAGACAAGAGCTACTCCTTGCTCAACGAAATGGACTCAACACCGCATATTAAACGCCTAAGAATGTACCTGACTAGTAAGTATCTTAAAACCTATGGATTGCTATGTCTCCAAAAGAGAATCAAGCATGTGTACAGGGGCATAAACGCAGCAGTGATAGGATTGGGGAGGTTCGGTGAGCAAATGAAGACCCTTTGAAGTCATATTGCATGGTACCCATTCCACGGGTTTCAACTACCCAGGTTTTAGGTATTCTTCCTTCAGCTAAAACATGCATGTGGAACCCAGAGTATGATCAACCATGTGATCGGGAGACGTGTTCAAATATGTCTCAGTTTTCCTCCCCTGGTACTCGGGTGCAACATTCCAGACGCTTTACTAACACTCTCCCCACTTGGAGAGTCAGCGCCTTTAACCTCCTGTTTGGCACAGTTTGCAATTTCTGCGGAAGATGAACAGGAATAGCGAGAACCAATGAGAGACTAGCTGGAGGTGTCTGGACGGGCAAATTTAACTCTCATTTCCCACCAGGAAGAGGAAATAACCAAAGGCTCAGCGTGCCGTACCGGAACCAGATTAGGGCCTGAAGCCATCCTGCGGTGTTGCGGCCAGGTCACAAGAAAGCGAGTTGAAGAAAGGAGCTCAGGGGCACTGTAATTCACAAACCTGCAGAGTTATAAATGACAGCTATCGTCCAAAAATAGACTGAAGTAAGGCTGCCAAGAGGACTTGAAAGTGGGGCAGAATTGCAGGAAACCGATTTCAGGAGGTAGACTGGAATTGCATTGAAAGCATAGGAAAAGAGGCAGAACGTCCACAATGATGCACTTGGCCAAAAAGGGCGTATGCGTTTTTTCCTGAATATATTCAGGAAAAAACGCATACGCCCATTTTGGCCAACCAAGCAAGCTTGCAAAGGAAATCTGCACTACAATGAAGTCTCACTTCCCTCCGGTCAAAAGGGCCATCTGAAAAAAGTGTAAAATCCAGAAAGGCAGGACAGGCCATGGAGAACTGGGAGCCTTGTTATGCTGATGGGCGGGATGTAAATTGCCAACAACCACTCGGGAGAAGTGTATGGTGTTTCCTGAAACATCTAAAAAACAAAGCAACAGAACCTAGGGCACTTCCACTTATGGTCCTATAGCTTAGGGAAATTAAAATCAAAAAGACACAGCCACCCCAAAGTTTGGAACGGCTCTGTTTACAAGAACCTCGTTTACAGTACAAGTTCAACATCGTAGAAAGTGAAAAATGGATAAAGAAGTTGTGGTATTTACTTACAAAGCAATATCACTCAGCAATGAAATCTGTGTCATCAGGCCCTTAGCAGCACAATGAGTGGATTCAGGTATGATGATTCTAACTGAAGTAAGTCACACAGAAAAAGAAACATCATAAGATATCACTAATACACGGAATGTAAACTTGGCTACACAGGAAATGAATTACAGAACAGAATAGGGTCTCAAAGTTAGAAAACCAACTTATGCTTGTTTAAGGGGAAAGGTGAGTTGGGGTGCTGCATAAAACCAGAGATTGAAATGAGCACAGATAAAGTTCCTTAAGTCAAATATGGAATAGACAAGAGCTACTCCTTGCTCAACGAAATGGACTCAACATCGCATATTAAACGCCTAAGAATGTACCTGACTAGTAAGTATCTTAAAACCTATGGATTGCTATGTCTCCGAAAGAGAATCAAGCATGTGTACAGGGGCATAAACGCAGCAGTGATAGGATTGGAGAGGTTCGGTGAGCAAATGAAGACCCTTTGAAGTCATATTGCATGGTACCCATTCCACGGGTTTCAACTACCCAGGTTTAAGGTATTCTTCCTTCAGCTAAAACATGCATGTGGAACCTAGAGTATGATCAACCATGTGATCGGGAGACGTGTTCCAATATGTCTCAGTTTTCGTACCCTGGTACTCGGGTGCAACATTCCAGACGCTTACTAACACTCTCCCCACTTGGAGAGTCAGTCCCTTTAACCTCCTGTTTGGCCCAGTTTGCAATTTCTGCGGAAGATGAACAGGAATAGCGAGAATAAATGAGAGACTACCTGGAGGTGTCTGGATGGGCAAATTTAACTCTCATTTCCCACCAGGAAGAGGAATTAACCAAAGGCTCAGCAGCCGTGCCAGAACCAGATTAGGGCCTGAAGCCATCCTGCGGTGTTGCGGCCAGGTCACAAGAAAGCGAGTTGAAGAAAGGAGCTCAGGGGCACTGTATTTCACAAACCTGCAGAGTTATAAATGACAGCTATCGTCCAAAAATAGACTGAAGTAAGGCTGCCAAGAGGACTTGAAAGCGGGGCAGCATTGCAGGAAACCGATTTCAGGAGGTAGACTGGAATTGCATTGAAAGCATAGGAAAAGAGGCAGAACGTCCACAATGATGCACTTGGCCAAAAAGGGCGTATGCGTTTTTTCCTGAATATATTCAGGAAAAAACGCATACGCCCTTTTTGGCCAACCAAGCAAGCTTGCAAAGGAAATCTGCACTACAATGAAGTCTCACTTCCCCCCGGTCAAAAGGGCCATCTGAAAAAAGTGTAAAATCCAGAAAGACAGGACAGGCCATGGAGAACTGGGAGCCTCGTTATGCTGATGGGCGGGATGTAAATTGCCAACAACCACTCGGGAGAAGTGTATGGTGTTTCCTGAAACATCTAAAAAACAAAGCAACAGAGCCTAGGGCACTTCCACTTATGGTCCTATAGCTTAGGGAATTTAAAATCAAAAAGACACAGCCACCCCAAAGTTTGGGACGCCTCTCTTTACAAGAACCTCGTTTACAGTACAAGTTCAACATCGCAGAAAGTGAAAAATAGATAAAGAAGTTGTGGTATTTACTTACAAAGCAATATCACTCAGCAATGAAATCTATGTCATCAGGCCCTTAGCAGCACAATGAGTGGATTCAGGTATGATGATTCTAACTGAAGTAAGTCACACAGAAAAAGAAACATCATAAGATATCAGTAATACACGGAATGTAAACTTGGCTACACAGGAACTGAATTACAGAACAGAACAGGGTCTCAAATTTAGAAAACCAACTTATGCTTGCTTAAGGGGAAAGGTGAGTTGGGGTGCTGCATAAAACCAGAGATTGAAATGAGCACAGATAAAGTTCCTTAAGCCAAATATGGAATAGACAAGAGCTACTCCTTGCTCAACGAAATGGACTCAACACCGCATATTAAACGCCTAAGAATGTACCTAACTAGTAAGTATCTTAAAACCTATGGATTGCTATGTCTCCAAAACAGAATCAAGCATGTGTACAGGGGCATAAACGCAGCAGTGATAGGATTGGAGAGGTTCGGTGAGCAAATGAAGACCCTTTGAAATCATATTGCATGGTACTCATTCCACGGGTTTCAACTACCGAGGTTTTAGGTATTCTTCCTTCAGCTAAAACATGCATGTGGAACCCAGAGTATAATCAACCATGTGATCGGGAGACGTGTTCAAATATGTCTCAGTTTTCGTACCCTGGTACTCGGGTGCAACATTCCAGACGCTTTACTAACACTCTCCCGACCTGGAGAGTCAGTCCCTTAAACCTCCTGTTTGGCCCAGTTTGCAATTTCTGCGGAAGATGAACAGGAATAGCGAGAACCAATGAGAGACTAGCTGGAGGTGTCTGAACGGGCAAATTTAACTCTCATTTCCCACCAGGAAGAGGAATTAACCAAAGGCTCACCGTGCCGTGCCGGAACCAGATTAGGGCCTGAAGCCATCCTGCGGTGTTGCGGCCAGGTCACAATAAAGCGAGTTGAAGAAAGGAGCTCAGGGGCACTGTAATTCACAAACCTGCAGAGTTATAAATGACAGCTATCGTCCAAAAATAGACTGAAGTAAGGCTGCCAAGAGGACTTGAAAGCGGGGCAGAATTGCAGGATACCGATTTCAGGAGGTAGACTGGAATTGCATTGAAAGCATAGGAAAAGAGGCAGAACGTCCACAATGATGCACTTGGCCAAAAAGGGCGTATGCGTTTTTTCCTGAATATATTCAGGAAAAAACGCATACGCCCTTTTTGGCCAACCAAGCAAGCTTGCAAAGGAAATCTGCACTACAATGAAGTCTCACTTCTCCCTGGTCAAAAGGGCCATCTGAAAAATGTGTAAAATCCAGAAAGGCAGGACAGGCCATGGAGAACTGGGAGCCTTGTTATGCTGATGGGCGGGATGTAAATTGCCAACAACCACTCGGGAGAAGTGTATGGTGTTTCCTGAAACATCTAAAAAACAAAGCAAGAGAACCTAGGGCACTTCCACTTATGGTCCTATAGCTTAGGGAAATTAAAATCAAAAAGACACAGCCACCCCAAAGTTTGGAACGGCTCTGTTTACTAGAACCTCGTTTACAGTACAAGTTCAACATCGCAGAAAGTGAAAAATGGATAAAGAAGTTGTGGTATTTACTTACAAAGCAATATCACTCAGCAATGAAATCTGTGTCATCAGGCCCTTAGCAGCACAATGAGTGGATTCAGGTATGATGATTCTAACTGAAGTAAGTCACACAGAAAAAGAAACATCATAAGATATCAGTAATACACGGAATGTAAACTTGGCTACACAGGAACTGTATTACAGAACAGAACAGTGTCTCAAATTTAGAAAACCAACTTATGCTTGCTTGAGGGTAAAGGTGAGTTGGGGTGCTGCATAAAACCAGAGATTGAAATGAGCACAGATAAAGTTCCTTAAGTCAAATATGGAATAGACAAGAGCTACTCCTTGCTCAACGAAAAGGACTCAACACCGCATATTAAACGCCTAAGAATGTACCTGACTAGTAAGTATCGTAAAACCTATAGATTGCTATGTCTCCGAAAGGGAATCAAGCATGTGTACAGGGGCATAAACGCAGCAGTGATAGGATTGGAGAGGTTCGGTGAGCAAATGAAGACCCTTTGAAGTCATATTGCATGGTACCCATTACACGGGTCTCAACTCTCCAGGTTTAAGGTATTCTTCCTTCAGCTAAAACATGCATGTGGAACCCAAGTATGATCAACCATGTGAACGGGAGACGTGTTCAAATATGTCTCAGTTTTCCTCCCCTGGTACTCGGGTGCAACATTCCAGACGCTTTACTAACACTCTCCCCACTTGGAGAGTCAGCGCCTTTAACCTCCTGTTTGGCCCGGTTTGCAATTTCTGCGGAAGATGAACAGGAATAGCGAGAACCAATGAGAGGCTAGCTGGAGGTGTCTGGACGGGCAAATTTAACTCTCATTTCCCACCAGGAAGAGGAAATAACCAAAGGCTCAGCGTGCCGTACCGGAACCAGATTAGGGCCTGAAGCCATCCTGCGGTGTTGCGGCCAGCTCAAAAGAAAGCGAGTTGAAGAAAGGAGCTCAGGGGCACTGTAATTCACAAACCTGCAGAGTTATAAATGACAGCTATCGTCCAAAAATAGACTGAAGTAAGGCTGCCAAGAGGACTTGAAAGTGGGGCAGAATTGCAGGAAACCGATTTCAGGAGGTAGACTGGAATTGCATTGAAAGCATAGGAAAAGAGGCAGAACGTCCACAATGATGCACTTGGCCAAAAAGGGCGTATGCGTTTTTTCCTGAATATATTCAGGAAAAAATGCATACGCCCTTTTTGGCCAACCAAGCAAGCTTGCAAAGGAAATCTGCACTACAATGAAGTCTCACTTCCCCCCGGTCAAAAGGGCCATCTGAAAAAAGTGTAAAATCCAGAAAGGCAGGACAGGCCATGGAGAACTGGGAGCCTTGTTATGCTGATGGGCGGGATGTAAATTGCCAACAACCACTGGGGAGAAGTGTATGGTGTTTCCTGAAACATCTAAAAAACAAAGCAACAGAACCTAGGGCACTTCCACTTATGGTCCTATAGCTTAGGGAAATTAAAATCAAAAAGACACAGCCACCCCAAAGTTTGGAACGGCTCTGTTTACAAGAACCTCGTTTACAGTACAAGTTCAACATCGTAGAAAGTGAAAAATGGATAAAGAAGTTGTGGTATTTACTTACAAAGCAATATCACTCAGCAATGAAATCTGTGTCATCAGGCCCTTAGCAGCACAATGAGTGGATTCAGGTATGATGATTCTAACTGAAGTAAGTCACACAGAAAAAGAAACATCATAAGATATCACTAATACACGGAATGTAAACTTGGCTACACAGGAAATGAATTACAGAACAGAATAGGGTCTCAAATTTAGAAAACCAACTTATGCTTGCTTAAGGGGAAAGGTGAGTTGGGGTGCTGCATAAAACCAGAGTTTGAAATGAGCACAGATAAAGTTCCTTAAGTCAAATATGGAATAGACAAGAGCTACTCCTTGCTCAACGAAATGGACTCAACATCGCATATTAAACGCCTAAGAATGTACCTGACTAGTAAGTATCTTAAAACCTATGGATTGCTATGTCTCCGAAAGAGAATCAAGCATGTGTACAGGGGTATAAACGCAGCAGTGATAGGATTGGAGAGGTTCGGTGAGCAAATGAAGACCCTTTGAAGTCATATTGCATGGTACCCATTCCACGGGTTTCAACTACCCAGGTTTAAGGTATTCTTCCTTCAGCTAAAACATGCATGTGGAACCTAGAGTATGATCAACCATGTGATCGGGAGACGTGTCCCAATATGTCTCAGTTTTCGTACCCTGGTACTCGGGTGCAACATTCCAGACGCTTACTAACACTCTCCCCACTTGGAGAGTCAGTCCCTTTAACCTCCTGTTTGGCCCAGTTTGCAATTTCTGCGGAAGATGAACAGGAATAGCGAGAATCAATGAGAGACTACCTGGAGGTGTCTGGATGGGCAAATTTAACTCTCATTTCCCACCAGGAAGAGGAATTAACCAAAGGCTCAGCAGCCGTGCCAGAACCAGATTAGGGCCTGAAGACATCCTGCGGTGTTGCGGCCAGGTCACAAGAAAGCGAGTTGAAGAAAGGAGCTCAGGGGCACTGTATTTCACAAACCTGCAGAGTTATAAATGACAGCTATCGTCCAAAAATAGACTGAAGTAAGGCTGCCAAGAGGACTTGAAAGCGGGGCAGCATTGCAGGAAACCGATTTCAGGAGGTAGACTGGAATTGCATTGAAAGCATAGGAAAAGAGGCAGAACGTCCACAATGATGCACTTGGCCAAAAAGGGCGTATGCGTTTTTTCCTGAATATATTCAGGAAAAAACGCATACGCCCTTTTTGGCCAACCAAGCAAGCTTGCAAAGGAAATCTGCACTACAATGAAGTCTCACTTCCCCCCGGTCAAAAGGGCCATCTGAAAAAAGTGTAAAATCCAGAAAGACAGGACAGGCCATGGAGAACTGGGAGCCTCGTTATGCTGATGGGCGGGATGTAAATTGCCAACAACCACTCGGGAGAAGTGTATGGTGTTTCCTGAAACATCTAAAAAACAAAGCAACAGAGCCTAGGGCACTTCCACTTATGGTCCTATAGCTTAGGGAATTTAAAATCAAAAAGACACAGCCACCCCAAAGTTTGGGACGCCTCTGTTTACAAGAACCTCGTGTACAGTACAAGTTCAACATCGCAGAAAGTGAAAAATGGATAAAGAAGTTGTGGTATTTACTTACAAAGCAATATCACTCAGCAATGAAATCTGTGTCATCAGGCCCTTAGCAGCACAATGAGGGGATTCAGGTATGATGATTCTAACTGAAGTAAGTCACACAGAAAAAGAAACATCATAAGATATCAGTAATACACGGAATGTAAACTTGGCTAAACAGGAACTGAATTACAGAACAGAACAGGGTCTCAAATTTAGAAAACCAACATATGCTTGCTTAAGGGGAAAGGTGAGTTGGGGTGCTGCATAAAACCAGAGATTGAAATGAGCACAGATAAAGTTCCTTAAGCCAAATATGGAATAGACAAGAGCTACTCCTTGCTCAACGAAATGGACTCAACACCGCATATTAAACGCCTAAGAATGTACCTGACTAGTAAGTATCTTAAAACCTATGGATTGCTATGTCTCCAAAAGAGAATCAAGCATGTGTACAGGGGCATAAACGCAGCAGTGATACGATTGGAGAGGTTCGGTGAGCAAATGAAGACCCTTTGAAATCATATTGCATGGTACTCATTCCACGGGTTTCAACTACCCAGGTTTTAGGTATTCTTCCTTCAGCTAAAACATGCATGTGGAACCCAGAGTATAATCAACCATGTGATCGGGAGACGTGTTCAAATATGTCTCAGTTTTCGTACCCTGGTACTCGGGTGCATCATTCCAGACGCTTTACTAACACTCTCCCGACCTGGAGAGTCAGTCCCTTAAACCTCCTGTTTGGCCCAGTTTGCAATTTCTGCGGAAGATGAACAGGAATAGCGAGAACCAATGAGAGACTAGCTGGAGGTGTCTGAACGGGCAAATTTAACTCTCATTTCCCACCAGGAAGAGGAATTAACCAAAGGCTCACAGTGCCGTGCCGGAACCAGATTTGGGCCTGAAGCCATCCTGCGGTGTTGCGGCCAGGTCACAAGAAAGCGAGTTGAAGAAAGGAGCTCAGGGGCACTGTAATTCACAAACCTGCAGAGTTATAAATGACAGCTATCGTCCAAAAATAGACTGAAGTAAGGCTGCCAAGAGGACTTGAAAGCGGGGCAGAATTGCAGGATACCGATTTCAGGAGGTAGACTGGAATTGCATTGAAAGCATAGGAAAAGAGGCAGAACGTCCACAATGATGCACTTGGCCAAAAAGGGCGTATGCGTTTTTTCCTGAATATATTCAGGAAAAAACGCATACGCCCTTTTTGGCCAACCCAGCAAGCTTGCAAAGGAAATCTGCACTACAATGAAGTCTCACTTCTCCCTGGTCAAAAGGGCCATCTGAAAAATGTGTAAAATCCAGAAAGGCAGGACAGGCCATGGAGAACTGGGAGCCTTGTTATGCTGATGGGCGGGATGTAAATTGCCAACAACCATTCAGGAGAAGTGTATGGTGTTTCCTGAAACATCTAAAAAACAAAGCAGCAGAACCTAGGGCACTTCCACTTATGGTCCTATAGCTTAGGGAAATTAAAATCAAAAAGACACAGCCACCCCAAAGTTTGGAACGGCTCTGTTTACAAGAACCTCGTTTACAGTACAAGTTCAACATCGCAGAAAGTGAAAAATGGATAAAGAAGTTGTGGTATTTACTTACAAAGCAATATCACTCAGCAATGAAATCTGTGTCATCAGGCCCTTAGCAGCACAATGAGTGGATTCAGGTATGATGATTCTAACTGAAATAAGTCACACAGAAAAAGAAACATCATAAGATATCAGTAATACACGGAATGTAAACTTGGCTACACAGGAACAGAATTACAGAACAGAACAGGGTCTCAAATTTAGAAAACCAACTTATGCTTGCTTAAGGGTAAAGGTGAGTTGGGGTGCTGCATAAAACCAGAGATTGAAATGAGCACAGATAAAGTTCCTTAAGTCAAATATGGAATAGACAAGAGCTACACCTTGCTCAACGAAATGGACTCAACACCGCATATTAAACGCCTAAGAATGTACCTGACTAGTAAGTATCTTAAAACCTATGGATTGCTATGTCTCCGAAAGAGAATCAAGCATGTGTACAGGGGCATAAACGCAGCAGTGATAGGATTGGAGAGGTTCGGTGAGCAAATGAAGACCCTTTGAAGTCATATTGCATGGTACCCATTCCACGGGTCTTAACTCTCCAGGTTTAAGGTATTCTTCCTTCAGCTAAAACATGCATGTGGAACCCAAGTATGATCAACCATGTGAACGGGAGACGTGTTCAAATATGTCTCAGTTTTCCTCCCCTGGTACTCGGGTGCAACATTCCAGACGCTTTACTAACACTCTCCCCACTTGGAGAGTCAGCGCCTTTAACCTCCTGTTTGGCCCAGTTTGCAATTTCTGCGGAAGATGAACAGGAATAGCGAGAACCAATGAGAGGCTAGCTGGAGGTGTCTGGACGGGCAAATTTAACTCTCATTTCCCAACAGGAAGAGGAAATAACCAAAGGCTCAGCGTGCCGTGCCGGAACCAGATTAGGGCCTGAAGCCATCCTGCGGTGTTGCGGCCAGGTCACAAGAAAGCGAGTTGAAGAAAGGAGCGCAGGGGCACTGTAATTCACAAACCTGCAGAGTTATAAATGACAGCTATCGTCCAAAAATAGACTGAAGTAAGGCTGCCAAGAGGACTTGAAAGCGGGGCAGAATTGCTGGAAACCGATTTCAGGAGGTAGACTGGAATTGTATGGAAAGCATAGGAAAAGAGGCAGAACGTCCAATATGATGCACTTGGCCAAAAAGGGCGTATGCGTTTTTTCCTGAATATATTCAGGAAAAAACGCATACGCCCTTTTTGGCCAACCAAGCAAGCTTGCAAAGGAAATCTGCACTACAATGAAGTCTCACTTCCCCCCGGTCAAAAGGGCCATCTGAAAAAAGTGTAAAATCCAGAAAGGCAGGACAGGCCATGGAGAACTGGGAGCCTTGTTATGCTGATGGGCGGGATGTAAATTGCCAACAACCACTCGGGAGAAGTGTATGGTGTTTCCTGAAACATCTAAAAAACAAAGCAACAGAACCTAGGGCACTTCCACTTATGGTCCTATAGCTTAGGGAAATTAAAATCAAAAAGACACAGCCACCCCAAAGTTTGGAACGGCTCTGTTTACAAGAACCTCGTTTACAGTACAAGTTCAACATCGCAGAAAGTGAAAAATGGATAAAGAAGTTGTGGTATTTACTTACAAAGCAATATCACTCAGCAATGAAATCTGTGTCATCAGGCCCTTAGCAGCACAATGAGTGGATTCAGGTATGATGATTCTAACTGAAATAAGTCACACAGAAAAAGAAACATCATAAGATATCAGTAATACACGGAATGTAAACTTGGCTACACAGGAACTGAATTACAGAACAGAACAGGGTCTCAAATTTAGAAAACCAACTTATGCTTGCTTAAGGGGAAAGGTGAGTTGGGGTGCTGCATAAAACCAGAGATTGAAATGAGCACAGATAAAGTTCCTTAAGCCAAATATGGAATAGACAAGAGCTACTCCTTGCTCAACGAAATGGACTCAACACCGCATATTAAACGCCTAAGAATGTACCTGACTAGTAAGTATCTTAAAACCTATAGATTGCTATGACTCCGAAAGAGAATCAAGCATGTGTACAGGGGCATAAACGCAGCAGTGATAGGATTGGAGAGGTTCGGTGAGCAAATGAAGACCCTTTGAAGTCATATTGCATGGTACCCATTCCACGGGTCTCAACTCTCCAGGTTTAAGGTATTCTTCCTTCAGCTAAAACATGCATGTGGAACCTAGAGTATGATCAACCATGTGATCGGGAGACGTGTTCAAATATGTCTCAGTTTTCGTACCCTGGTACTCGGGTGCAACATTCCAGATGCTTTACTAACACGCTCCCCACTTGGAGAGTCAGTCCCTTTAACCTCCTGTTGGCCCAGTTTGCAATTTCTGCGGAAGATGAACAGGAATAGCGAGAACCAATGAGAGGCTAGCTGGAGGTGTCTGGACGGGCAAATTTAACTCTCATTTCCCACCAGGAAGAGGAATTAACCAAAGGCTCAGCGTGCCGTGCCGGAACCAGATTAGGGCCTGAAGCCATCCTGCGGTGTTGCGGCCAGCTCAAAAGAAAGCGAGTTGAAGAAAGGAGCTCAGGGGCACTGTAATTCACAAACCTGCAGAGTTATAAATGACAGCTATCGTCCAAAAATAGACTGAAGTAAGGCTGCCAAGAGGACTTGAAAGCGGGGCAGAATTGCAGGAAACCGATTTCAGGAGGTAGACTGGAATTGCATTGAAAGCATAGGAAAAGAGGCAGAACGTCCACAATGATGCACTTGGCCAAAAAGGGCGTATGCGTTTTTTCCTGAATATATTCAGGAAAAAACGCATACGCCCTTTTTGGCCAACCCAGCAAGCTTGCAAAGGAAATCTGCACTACAATGAAGTCTCACTTCCCCCCGGTCAAAAGGGCCATCTGAAAAAAGTGTAAAATCCAGAAAGGCAGGACAGGCCATGGAGAACTGGGAGCCTTGTTATGCTGATGGGCGGGATGTAAATTGCCAACAACCACTGGGGAGAAGTGTATGGTGTTTCCTGAAACATCTAAAAAACAAAGCAACAGAGCCTAGGGCACTTCCACTTATGGTCCTATAGCTTAGGGAAATTAAAATCAAAAAGACACAGCCACCCCAAAGTTTGGGACGCCTCCGTTTACAAGAACCTCATTTACCGTACAAGTTCAATATCACAGAAAGTGAAAAATGGATAAAGAACTTGTGGTACTTACGTACAATGCAGTATCACTCAGCAATGAAATCTGTGTCATCAGGCCCTTAGCAGCACAATGAGTGGATTCAGGTACGATGATTCTAACTGAAATAAGTCACACAGAAAAAGAAACATCATAAGATATCAGTAATACACGGAATGTAAACTTGGCTACACAGCAACTGAATTACAGAACAGAACAGGGTCTCAAATTTAGAAAACCAACTTATTCTTGCTTAAGGGTAAAGGTGAGTTGGGGTGCTGCATAAAACCAGAGATTGAAATGAGCACAGATAAAGTTCCTTAAGCCAAATATGGAATAGACAAGAGCTACTCCTTGCTCAACGAAATGGACTCAACACCCCATATTAAACGCCTAAGAATGTACCTGACTAGTAAGTATCTTAAAACCTATGGATTGCTATGTCTCCGAAAGAGAATCAAGCGTGTGTACAGGGGCATAAACGCAGCAGTGCTAGGATTGGAGAGGTTCGGTGAGCAAATGAAGACCCTTTGAAGTCATATTGCATGGTACCCATTCCACAGGTTTCAACTACCCAGGTTTAAGGTATTCTTCCTTCAGCTAAAACATGCATGTGGAACCTAGAGTATGATCAACCATGTGATCGGGAGACGTGTTCAAATATGTCTCAGTTTTCCTCCCCTGGTACTCGGGTGCAACATTCCAGACGCTTTACTAACACTCTCCCCACTTGGAGAGTCAGTCCCTTTAACCTCCTGTTTGGCCCAGTTTGCAATTTCTGCGGAAGATGGACAGGAATAGCGAGAACCAATGAGAGGCTAGCTGGAGGTGTCTGGACGGGCAAATTTAACTCTCATTTCCCACCAGGAAGAGGAATTAACCAAAGGCTCAGCATGCCGGGCCGGAACCAGATTAGGGCCAGAAGCCATCCTGCGGTGTTGCGGCCAGGTCACAAGAAAGCGAGGTGAAGAAAGGAGCTCAGGGGCACTGTAATTCACAAACCTGCAGAGTTATAAATGATAGCTATCGTCCAAAAATAGACTGAAGTAAGGCTGCCAAGAGGACTTGAAAGCGGGGCAGAATTGCAGGAAACCGATTTCAGGAGGTAGACTGGAATTGCATTGAAAGCATAGGAAAAGAGGCAGAACGTCCACAATGATGCACTTGGCCAAAAAGGGCGTATGCGTTTTTTCCTGAATATATTCAGGAAAAAACGCATACGCCCTTTTTGGCCAACCAAGCAAGCTTGCAAAGGAAATCTGCACTACAATGAAGTCTCACTTCCCCCCGGTCAAAAGGGCCATCTGAAAAAAGTGTAAAATCCAGAAAGGCAGGACAGGCCATGGAGAACTGGGAGCCTTGTTATGCTGATGGGCGGGATGTAAATTGCCAACAGACACTCGGGAGAAGTGTATGGTGTTTCCTGAAACATCTAAAAAACAAAGCAGCAGAACCTAGGGCACTTCCACTTATGGTCCTATAGCTTAGGGAAATTAAAATCAAAAAGACACAGCCACCCCAAAGTTTGGAACGGCTCTGTTTACAAGAACCTCGTTTACAGTACAAGTTCAACATCGCAGAAAGTGAAAAATGGATAAAGAACTTGTGGTACTTACGTACAATGCAGTATCACTCAGCAATGAAATCTATGTCATCAGGCCCGTAGCAGCATAATGAGTAGATTCAGGTACGATGATTCTAACTGAAATAAGTCACACAGAAAAAGAAACATCATAAGATATCAGTAATACACGGAATGTAAACTTGGCTACACAGGAACTGAATTACAGAACAGAACAGGGTCTCAAATTTAGAAAACCAACTTATGCTTGCTTAAGGGTAAAGGTGAGGTGGGGTGCTGCATAAAACCAGAGATTGAAATGAGCACAGATAAAGTTCCTTAAGTCAAATATGGAATAGACAAGAGCTACTCCTTGCTCAACGAAATGGACTCAACACCCCATATTAAACGCCTAAGAATGTACCTGACTAGTAAGTATCGTAAAACCTATGGATTGCTATGTCTCCAAAAGAGAATCAAGCATGTGTACAGGGGCATAAACGCAGCAGTGATAGGATTGGAGAGGTTCGGTGAGCAAATGAAGACCCTTTGAAGTCATATTGCATGGTACCCATTACACGGGTCTCAACTCTCCAGGTTTAAGGTATTCTTCCTTCAGCTAAAACATGCATGTGGAACCCAAGTATGATCAACCATGTGAACGGGAGACGTGTTCAAATATGTCTCAGTTTTCCTCCCCTGGTACTCGGGTGCAACATTCCAGACGCTTTACTAACACTCTCCCCACTTGGAGAGTCAGCGCCTTTAACTTCCTGTTTGGCCCAGTTTGCAATTTCTGCGGAAGATGAACAGGAATAGCGAGAACCAATGAGAGGCTAGCTGGAGGTGTCTGGATGGGCAAATTTAACTCTCATTTCCCACCAGGAAGAGGAAATAACCAAAGGCTCAGCGTGCCGTACCGGAACCAGATTAGGGCCTGAAGCCATCCTGCGGTGTTGCGGCCAGCTCAAAAGAAAGCGAGTTGAAGAAAGGAGCTCAGGGGCACTGTAATTCACAAACCTGCAGAGTTATAAATGACAGCTATCGTCCAAAAATATACTGAAGTAAGGCTGCCAAGAGGACTTGAAAGCGGGGCAGAATTGCAGGAAACCGATTTCAGGAGGTAGACTGGAATTGCATTGAAAGCATAGGAAAAGAGGCAGAACGTCCACAATGATGCACTTGGCCAAAAAGGGCGTATGCGTTTTTTCCTGAATATATTCAGGAAAAACCGCATACGCCCTTTTTGGCCAACCAAGCAAGCTTGCAAAGGAAATCTGCACTACAATGAAGTCTCACTTCCCCCCGGTCAAAAGGGCCATCTGAAAAACGTGTAAAATCCAGAAAGGCAGGACAGGCCATGGAGAACTGGGAGCCTTGTTATGCTGATGGGCGGGATGTAAATTGCCAACAGACACTCGGGAGAAGTGTATGGTGTTTCCTGAAACATCTAAAAAACAAAGCAACAGAGCCTAGGGCACTGCCACTTATGGTCCTATAGCTTAGGGAAATTAAAATCAAAAAGACACAGCCACCCCAAAGTTTGGAACGGCTCTGTTTACAGGAACCTCGTTAACAGTACAAGTTCAACATCGCAGAAAGTGAAAAATGGATAAAGAACTTGTGGTACTTACGTACAATGCAGTATCACTCAGCAATGAAATCTATGTCATCAGGCCCGTTGCAGCATAATGAGTAGATTCAGGTACGATGATTCTAACTGAAATAATTCACACAGAAAAAGAAACATCATAAGATATCACTAATACACGGAATGTAAACTTGGCTACACAGGAACTGAATTCCAAAACAGAACAGGTTCTCAAATTTAGAAAACCAACTTATGCTTGCTTAAGGGGAAAGGTGAGTTGGGTTGCTACATAAAACCAGAGATTGAAATGAGCACAGATAAAGTTCCTTAAGCCAAATATGGAATAGACAAGAGCTACTCCTTGCTCAACGAAATGGAGTCAACACCGCATATTAAACGCCTAAGAATGTATCTGACTAGTAAGTATCTTAAAACCTATGGATTGCTATGTCTCCGAAAGAGAATCAAGCATGTGTACAGGGGCATAAACGCAGCAGTGATAGGATTGGAGAGGTTCGGTGAGCAAATGAAGACCCTTTGAAGTCATATTGCATGGTACCCATTCCACGGGTTTCAACTACCCAGGTTTTAGGTATTCTTCCTTCAGCTAAAACATGCATGTGGAACCCAGAGTATGATCAACCATGTGATCGGGAGACGTGTTCAAATATGTCTCAGGTTTCCTCCCCTGGTACTCGGGTGCAACATTCCAGACGCTTTACTAACACTCTCCCCACTTGGAGAGTCAGTGCCTTTAACCTCCTGTTTGGCACAGTTTGCAATTTCTGCGGAAGATGAACAGGAATAGCGAGAACCAATGAGAGGCTAGCTGGAGGTGTCTGGACGGGCAAATTTAACTCTCATTTCCCAACAGGAAGAGGAAATAACCAAAGGCTCAGCGTGCCGTACCGGAACCAGATTAGGGCCTGAAGTCATCCTGCGGTGTTGCGGCCAGCTCAAAAGAAACCGAGTTGAAGAAAGGAGCGCAGGGGCACTGTAATTCACAAACCTGCAGAGTTATAAATGACAGCTATTGTCCAAAAATAGACTGAAGTAAGGCTGCCAAGAGGACTTGAAAGCGGGGCAGAATTGCAGGAAACCGATTTCAGGAGGTAGACTGGAATTGCATTGAAAGCATAGGAAAAGAGGCAGAACGTCCACAATGATGCACTTGGCCAAAAAGGGCATATGCGTTTTTTCCTGAATATATTCAGGAAAAAACGCATATGCCCTTTTTGGCCAACCAAGCAAGCTTGCAAAGGAAATCTGCACTACAATGAAGTCTCACTTCCCCCCGGTCAAAAGGGCCATCTCAAAAAAGTGTAAAATCCAGAAAGGCAGGACAGGCCATGGAGAACTGGGAGCCTTGTTATGCTGATGGGCGGGATGTAAATTGCCAACAACCACTCGGGAGAAGTGTATGGTGTTTCCTGAAACATCTAAAAAACAAAGCAACAGAACCTAGGGCACTTCCACTTATGGTCCTATAGCTTAGGGAAATTAAAATCAAAAAGACACAGTCACCCCAAAGTTTGGAACGGCTCTGTTTACAAGAACCTCGTTTACAGTACAAGTTCAACATCGCAGAAAGTGAAAAATGGATAAAGAAGTTGTGGTATTTACTTACAAAGCAATATCACTCAGCAATGAAATCTGTGTCATCAGGCCCTTAGCAGCACAATGAGTGGATTCAGGTATGATGATTCTAACTGAAATAAGTCACACAGAAAAAGAAACATCATAAGATATCAGTAATACACGGAATGTAAACTTGGCTACACAGGAACTGAATTACAGAACAGAACAGGGTCTCAAATTTAGAAAACCAACTTATTCTTGCTTAAGGGTAAAGGTGAGTTGGGGTGCTGCATAAAACCAGAGATTGAAATGAGCACAGATAAAGTTCCTTAAGCCAAATATGGAATAGACAAGAGCTACTCCTTGCTCAATGAAATGGACTCAACACCCCATATTAAACGCCTAAGAATGTACCTGACTAGTAAGTATCTTAAAACCTATGGATTGCTATGTGTCCGAAAGAGAATCAAGCATGTGTACAGGGGCATAAACGCAGCAGTGATAGGATTGGAGAGGTTCGGTGAGCAAATGAAGACCCTTTGAAGTCATATTGCATGGTACCCATTCCACGGGTTTCAACTACCCAGGTTTAAGGTATTCTTCCTTCAGCTAAAACATGCATGTGGAACCTAGAGTATGATCAACCATGTGATCAGGAGACGTGTTCAAATATGTCTCAGTTTTCGTACCCTGGTACTCGGGTGCAACATTCCAGACGCTTTACTAACACTCTCCCGACCTGGAGAGTCAGTCCCTTAAACCTCCTGTTTGGCCCAGTTTGCAATTTCTGCGGAAGATGAACAGGAATAGCGAGAACCAATGAGAGACTAGCTGGAGGTGTCTGGACCGGCAAATTTAACTCTCATTTCCCACCAGGAAGAGGAAATAACCAAACGCTCAGCGTGCCGTACCGGAGCCAGATTAGGGCCTGAAGCCATCCTGCGGTGTTGTGGCCAGCTCAAAAGAAAGCGAGTTGAAGAAAGGAGCTCAGGGGCACTGTAATTCACAAACCTGCAGAGTTATAAATGACAGCTATCGTCCAAAAATAGACTGAAGTAAGGCTGCCAAGAGGACTTGAAAGCGGGGCAGAATTGCAGGAAACCGATTTCAGGAGGTAGACTGGAATTGCATTGAAAGCATAGGAAAAGAGGCAGAACGTCCACAATGATGCACTTGGCCAAAAAGGGCGTATGCGTTTTTTCCTGAATATATTCAGGAAAAAACGCATACGCCCTTTTTGGCCAACCAAGCAAGCTTGCAAAGGAAATCTGCACTACAATGAAGTCTCACTTCCCCCGGGTCAAAAGGGCCATCTGAAAAAAGTGTAAAATCCAGAAAGGCAGGACAGGCCATGGAGAACTGGGAGCCTTGTTATGCTGATGGGCGGGATGTAAATTGCCAACAGACACTCGGGAGAAGTGTATGGTGTTTCCTGAAACATCTAAAACACAAAGCAACAGAGCCTAGGGCACTGCCCCTTATGGTCCTATAGCTTAGGGAAATTAAAATCAAAAAGACACAGCCACCCCAAAGTTTGGGACGCCTCTGTTTACAAGAACCTCGTTTACAGTACAAGTTCAACATCGCAGAAAGTGAAAAATGGATAAAGAAGTTGTGGTATTTACTTACAAAGCAATATCACTCAGCAATGAAATCTATGTCATCAGGCCCTTAGCAGAACAATGAGTGGATTCAGGTATGATGATTCTAACTGAAATAAGTCACACAGAAAAAGAAACATCATAAGATATCAGTAATACACGGAATGTAAACTTGGCTACACAGGAACTGAATTACAGAACAGAACAGGGTCTCAAATTTAGAAAACCAACTTATGCTTGCTTAAGGGTAAAGGTGAGTTGGGGTGCTGCATAAAACCAGAGATTGAAATGAGCACACATAAAGTTCCTTAAGTCAAATATGGAATAGACAAGAGCTACTCCTTGCTCAACGAAATGGACTCAACACCCCATATTAAACGCCTAAGAATGTACCTGACTAGTAAGTATCGTAAAACCTATGGATTGCTATGTCTCCAAAAGAGAATCAAGCATGTGTACAGGGGCATAAACGCAGCAGTGATAGGATTGGAGAGGTTCGGTGAACAAATGAAGACCCTTTGAAGTCATATTGCATGGTACCCATTACACGGGTCTCAACTCTCCAGGTTTAAGGTATTCTTCCTTCAGCTAAAACATGCATGTGGAACCCAAGTATGATCAACCATGTGAACGGGAGACGTGTTCAAATATGTCTCAGTTTTCCTCCCCTGGTACTCGGGTGCAACATTCCAGACGTTTTACTAACACTCTCCCCACTTGGAGAGTCAGCGCCTTTAACCTCCTGTTTGGCCCAGTTTGCAATTTCTGCGGAAGATGAACAGGAATAGCGAGAACCAATGAGAGGCTAGCTGGAGGTGTCTGGATGAGCAAATTTAACTCTCATTTCCCACCAGGAAGAGGAAATAACCAAAGGCTCAGCGTGCCCTACCGGAACCAGATTAGGGCCTGAAGCCATCCTGCGGTGTTGCGGCCAGCTCAAAAGAAAGCGAGTTGAAGAAAGGAGCTCAGGGGCACTGTAATTCACAAACCTGCAGAGTTATAAATGACAGCTATCGTCCAAAAATATACTGAAGTAAGGCTGCCAAGAGGACTTGAAAGCGGGGCAGAATTGCAGGAAACCGATTTCAGGAGGTAGACTGGAATTGCATTGAAAGCATAGGAAAAGAGGCAGAACGTCCACAATGATGCACTTGGCCAAAAAGGGCATATGCGTTTTTTCCTGAATATATTCAGGAAAAACCGCATACGCCCTTTTTGGCCAACCAAGCAAGCTTGCAAAGGAAATCTGCACTACAATGAAGTCTCACTTCCCCCCGGTCAAAAGGGCCATCTGAAAAACGTGTAAAATCCAGAAAGGCAGGACAGGCCATGGAGAACTGGGAGCCTTGTTATGCTGATGGGCGGGATGTAAATTGCCAACAGACACTCGGGAGAAGTGTATGGTGTTTCCTGAAACATCTAAAAAACAAAGCAACAGAGCCTAGGGCACTGACACTTATGGTCCTATAGCTTAGGGAAATTAAAATCAAAAAGACACAGCCACCCCAAAGTTTGGAACGGCTCTGTTTACAGGAACCTCGTTAACAGTACAAGTTCAACATCGCAGAAAGTGAAAAATGGATAAAGAACTTGTGGTACTTACGTACAATGCAGTATCACTCAGCAATGAAATCTATGTCATCAGGCCCGTAGCAGCATAATGAGTAGATTCAGGTACGATGATTCTAACTGAAATAATTCACACAGAAAAAGAAACATCATAAGATATCACTAATACACGGAATGTAAACTTGGCTACACAGGAACTGAATTCCAAAACAGAACAGGTTCTCAAATTTAGAAAACCAACTTATGCTTGCTTAAGGGGAAAGGTGAGTTGGGTTGCTACATAAAACCAGAGATTGAAATGAGCACAGATAAAGTTCCTTAAGCCAAATATGGAATAGACAAGAGCTACTCCTTGCTCAACGAAATGGAGTCAACACCGCATATTAAACGCCTAAGAATGTATGTGACTAGTAAGTATCTTAAAACCTATGGATTGCTATGTCTCCGAAAGAGAATCAAGCATGTGTACAGGGGCATAAACGCAGCAGTGATAGGATTGGAGAGGTTCGGTGAGCAAATGAAGACCCTTTGAAGTCATATTGCATGGTACCCATTCCACGGGTTTCAACTACCCAGGTTTTAGGTATTCTTCCTTCAGCTAAAACATGCATGTGGAACCCAGAGTATGATCAACCATGTGATCGGGAGACGTGTTCAAATATGTCTCAGGTTTCCTCCCCTGGTACTCGGGTGCAACATTCCAGACGCTTTACTAACACTCTCCCCACTTGGAGAGTCAGTGCCTTTAACCTCCTGTTTGGCACAGTTTGCAATTTCTGCGGAAGATGAACAGGAATAGCGAGAACCAATGAGAGGCTAGCTGGAGGTGTCTGGACGGGCAAATTTAACTCTCATTTCCCAACAGGAAGAGGAAATAACCAAAGGCTCAGCGTGCCGTACCGGAACCAGATTAGGGCCTGAAGTCATCCTGCGGTGTTGCGGCCAGCTCAAAAGAAACCGAGTTGAAGAAAGGAGCGCAGGGGCACTGTAATTCACAAACCTGCAGAGTTATAAATGACAGCTATTGTCCAAAAATAGACTGAAGTAAGGCTGCCAAGAGGACTTGAAAGCGGGGCAGAATTGCAGGAAACCGATTTCAGGAGGTAGACTGGAATTGCATTGAAAGCATAGGAAAAGAGGCAGAACGTCCACAATGATGCACTTGGCCAAAAAGGGCATATGCGTTTTTTCCTGAATATATTCAGGAAAAAACGCATATGCCCTTTTTGGCCAACCAAGCAAGCTTGCAAAGGAAATCTGCACTACAATGAAGTCTCACTTCCCCCCGGTCAAAAGGGCCATCTCAAAAAAGTGTAAAATCCAGAAAGGCAGGACAGGCCATGGAGAACTGGGAGCCTTGTTATGCTGATGGGCGGGATGTAAATTGCCAACAACCACTCGGGAGAAGTGTATGGTGTTTCCTGAAACATCTAAAAAACAAAGCAACAGAACCTAGGGCACTTCCACTTATGGTCCTATAGCTTAGGGAAATTAAAATCAAAAAGACACAGTCACCCCAAAGTTTGGAACGGCTCTGTTTACAAGAACCTCGTTTACAGTACAAGTTCAACATCGCAGAAAGTGAAAAATGGATAAAGAAGTTGTGGTATTTACTTACAAAGCAATATCACTCAGCAATGAAATCTGTGTCATCAGGCCCTTAGCAGCACAATGAGTGGATTCAGGTATGATGATTCTAACTGAAATAAGTCACACAGAAAAAGAAACATCATAAGATATCAGTAATACACGGAATGTAAACTTGGCTACACAGGAACTGAATTACAGAACAGAACAGGGTCTCAAATTTAGAAAACCAACTTATTCTTGCTTAAGGGTAAAGGTGAGTTGGGGTGCTGCATAAAACCAGAGATTGAAATGAGCACAGATAAAGTTCCTTAAGCCAAATATGGAATAGACAAGAGCTACTCCTTGCTCAACGAAATGGACTCAACACCGCATATTAAACGCCTAAGAATGTACCTGACTAGTAAGTATCTTAAAACCTATGGATTGCTATGTCTCCAAAAGAGAATCAAGCATGTGTACAGGGGCATAAACGCAGCAGTGATACGATTGGAGAGGTTCGGTGAGCAAATGAAGACCCTTTGAAATCATATTGCATGGTACTCATTCCACGGGTTTCAACTACCCAGGTTTTAGGTATTCTTCCTTCAGCTAAAACATGCATGTGGAACCCAGAGTATAATCAACCATGTGATCGGGAGACGTGTTCAAATATGTCTCAGTTTTCGTACCCTGGTACTCGGGTGCATCATTCCAGACGCTTTACTAACACTCTCCCGACCTGGAGAGTCAGTCCCTTAAACCTCCTGTTTGGCCCAGTTTGCAATTTCTGCGGAAGATGAACAGGAATAGCGAGAACCAATGAGAGACTAGCTGGAGGTGTCTGAACGGGCAAATTTAACTCTCATTTCCCACCAGGAAGAGGAATTAACCAAAGGCTCACAGTGCCGTGCCGGAACCAGATTTGGGCCTGAAGCCATCCTGCGGTGTTGCGGCCAGGTCACAAGAAAGCGAGTTGAAGAAAGGAGCTCAGGGGCACTGTAATTCACAAACCTGCAGAGTTATAAATGACAGCTATCGTCCAAAAATAGACTGAAGTAAGGCTGCCAAGAGGACTTGAAAGCGGGGCAGAATTGCAGGATACCGATTTCAGGAGGTAGACTGGAATTGCATTGAAAGCATAGGAAAAGAGGCAGAACGTCCACAATGATGCACTTGGCCAAAAAGGGCGTATGCGTTTTTTCCTGAATATATTCAGGAAAAAACGCATACGCCCTTTTTGGCCAACCCAGCAAGCTTGCAAAGGAAATCTGCACTACAATGAAGTCTCACTTCTCCCTGGTCAAAAGGGCCATCTGAAAAATGTGTAAAATCCAGAAAGGCAGGACAGGCCATGGAGAACTGGGAGCCTTGTTATGCTGATGGGCGGGATGTAAATTGCCAACAACCATTCAGGAGAAGTGTATGGTGTTTCCTGAAACATCTAAAAAACAAAGCAGCAGAACCTAGGGCACTTCCACTTATGGTCCTATAGCTTAAGGAAATTAAAATCAAAAAGACACAGCCACCCCAAAGTTTGGAACGGCTCTGTTTACAAGAACCTCGTTTACAGTACAAGTTCAACATCGCAGAAAGTGAAAAATGGATAAAGAAGTTGTGGTATTTACTTACAAAGCAATATCACTCAGCAATGAAATCTGTGTCATCAGGCCCTTAGCAGCACAATGAGTGGATTCAGGTATGATGATTCTAACTGAAATAAGTCACACAGAAAAAGAAACATCATAAGATATCAGTAATACACGGAATGTAAACTTGGCTACACAGGAACAGAATTACAGAACAGAACAGGGTCTCAAATTTAGAAAACCAACTTATGCTTGCTTAAGGGTAAAGGTGAGTTGGGGTGCTGCATAAAACCAGAGATTGAAATGAGCACAGATAAAGTTCCTTAAGTCAAATATGGAATAGACAAGAGCTACACCTTGCTCAACGAAATGGACTCAACACCGCATATTAAACGCCTAAGAATGTACCTGACTAGTAAGTATCTTAAAACCTATGGATTGCTATGTCTCCGAAAGAGAATCAAGCATGTGTACAGGGGCATAAACGCAGCAGTGATAGGATTGGAGAGGTTCGGTGAGCAAATGAAGACCCTTTGAAGTCATATTGCATGGTACCCATTCCACGGGTCTTAACTCTCCAGGTTTAAGGTATTCTTCCTTCAGCTAAAACATGCATGTGGAACCCAAGTATGATCAACCATGTGAACGGGAGACGTGTTCAAATATGTCTCAGTTTTCCTCCCCTGGTACTCGGGTGCAACATTCCAGACGCTTTACTAACACTCTCCCCACTTGGAGAGTCAGCGCCTTTAACCTCCTGTTTGGCCCAGTTTGCAATTTCTGCGGAAGATGAACAGGAATAGCGAGAACCAATGAGAGGCTAGCTGGAGGTGTCTGGACGGGCAAATTTAACTCTCATTTCCCAACAGGAAGAGGAAATAACCAAAGGCTCAGCGTGCCGTGCCGGAACCAGATTAGGGCCTGAAGCCATCCTGCGGTGTTGCGGCCAGGTCACAAGAAAGCGAGTTGAAGAAAGGAGCGCAGGGGCACTGTAATTCACAAACCTGCAGAGTTATAAATGACAGCTATCGTCCAAAAATAGACTGAAGTAAGGCTGCCAAGAGGACTTGAAAGCGGGGCAGAATTGCTGGAAACCGATTTCAGGAGGTAGACTGGAATTGTATGGAAAGCATAGGAAAAGAGGCAGAACGTCCAATATGATGCACTTGGCCAAAAAGGGCGTATGCGTTTTTTCCTGAATATATTCAGGAAAAAACGCATACGCCCTTTTTGGCCAACCAAGCAAGCTTGCAAAGGAAATCTGCACTACAATGAAGTCTCACTTCCCCCCGGTCAAAAGGGCCATCTGAAAAAAGTGTAAAATCCAGAAAGGCAGGACAGGCCATGGAGAACTGGGAGCCTTGTTATGCTGATGGGCGGGATGTAAATTGCCAACAACCACTCGGGAGAAGTGTATGGTGTTTCCTGAAACATCTAAAAAACAAAGCAACAGAACCTAGGGCACTTCCACTTATGGTCCTATAGCTTAGGGAAATTAAAATCAAAAAGACACAGCCACCCCAAAGTTTGGAACGGCTCTGTTTACAAGAACCTCGTTTACAGTACAAGTTCAACATCGCAGAAAGTGAAAAATGGATAAAGAAGTTGTGGTATTTACTTACAAAGCAATATCACTCAGCAATGAAATCTGTGTCATCAGGCCCTTAGCAGCACAATGAGTGGATTCAGGTATGATGATTCTAACTGAAATAAGTCACACAGAAAAAGAAACATCATAAGATATCAGTAATACACGGAATGTAAACTTGGCTACACAGGAACTGAATTACAGAACAGAACAGGGTCTCAAATTTAGAAAACCAACTTATGCTTGCTTAAGGGGAAAGGTGAGTTGGGGTGCTGCATAAAACCAGAGATTGAAATGAGCACAGATAAAGTTCCTTAAGCCAAATATGGAATAGACAAGAGCTACTCCTTGCTCAACGAAATGGACTCAACACCGCATATTAAACGCCTAAGAATGTACCTGACTAGTAAGTATCTTAAAACCTATAGATTGCTATGACTCCGAAAGAGAATCAAGCATGTGTACAGGGGCATAAACGCAGCAGTGATAGGATTGGAGAGGTTCGGTGAGCAAATGAAGACCCTTTGAAGTCATATTGCATGGTACCCATTCCACGGGTCTCAACTCTCCAGGTTTAAGGTATTCTTCCTTCAGCTAAAACATGCATGTGGAACCTAGAGTATGATCAACCATGTGATCGGGAGACGTGTTCAAATATGTCTCAGTTTTCGTACCCTGGTACTCGGGTGCAACATTCCAGATGCTTTACTAACACGCTCCCCACTTGGAGAGTCAGTCCCTTTAACCTCCTGTTGGCCCAGTTTGCAATTTCTGCGGAAGATGAACAGGAATAGCGAGAACCAATGAGAGGCTAGCTGGAGGTGTCTGGACGGGCAAATTTAACTCTCATTTCCCACCAGGAAGAGGAATTAACCAAAGGCTCAGCGTGCCGTGCCGGAACCAGATTAGGGCCTGAAGCCATCCTGCGGTGTTGCGGCCAGCTCAAAAGAAAGCGAGTTGAAGAAAGGAGCTCAGGGGCACTGTAATTCACAAACCTGCAGAGTTATAAATGACAGCTATCGTCCAAAAATAGACTGAAGTAAGGCTGCCAAGAGGACTTGAAAGCGGGGCAGAATTGCAGGAAACCGATTTCAGGAGGTAGACTGGAATTGCATTGAAAGCATAGGAAAAGAGGCAGAACGTCCACAATGATGCACTTGGCCAAAAAGGGCGTATGCGTTTTTTCCTGAATATATTCAGGAAAAAACGCATACGCCCTTTTTGGCCAACCCAGCAAGCTTGCAAAGGAAATCTGCACTACAATGAAGTCTCACTTCCCCCCGGTCAAAAGGGCCATCTGAAAAAAGTGTAAAATCCAGAAAGGCAGGACAGGCCATGGAGAACTGGGAGCCTTGTTATGCTGATGGGCGGGATGTAAATTGCCAACAACCACTGGGGAGAAGTGTATGGTGTTTCCTGAAACATCTAAAAAACAAAGCAACAGAGCCTAGGGCACTTCCACTTATGGTCCTATAGCTTAGGGAAATTAAAATCAAAAAGACACAGCCACCCCAAAGTTTGGGACGCCTCCGTTTACAAGAACCTCATTTACCGTACAAGTTCAATATCACAGAAAGTGAAAAATGGATAAAGAACTTGTGGTACTTACGTACAATGCAGTATCACTCAGCAATGAAATCTGTGTCATCAGGCCCTTAGCAGCACAATGAGTGGATTCAGGTACGATGATTCTAACTGAAATAAGTCACACAGAAAAAGAAACATCATAAGATATCAGTAATACACGGAATGTAAACTTGGCTACACAGCAACTGAATTACAGAACAGAACAGGGTCTCAAATTTAGAAAACCAACTTATTCTTGCTTAAGGGTAAAGGTGAGTTGGGGTGCTGCATAAAACCAGAGATTGAAATGAGCACAGATAAAGTTCCTTAAGCCAAATATGGAATAGACAAGAGCTACTCCTTGCTCAACGAAATGGACTCAACACCCCATATTAAACGCCTAAGAATGTACCTGACTAGTAAGTATCTTAAAACCTATGGATTGCTATGTCTCCGAAAGAGAATCAAGCGTGTGTACAGGGGCATAAACGCAGCAGTGCTAGGATTGGAGAGGTTCGGTGAGCAAATGAAGACCCTTTGAAGTCATATTGCATGGTACCCATTCCACAGGTTTCAACTACCCAGGTTTAAGGTATTCTTCCTTCAGCTAAAACATGCATGTGGAACCTAGAGTATGATCAACCATGTGATCGGGAGACGTGTTCAAATATGTCTCAGTTTTCCTCCCCTGGTACTCGGGTGCAACATTCCAGACGCTTTACTAACACTCTCCCCACTTGGAGAGTCAGTCCCTTTAACCTCCTGTTTGGCCCAGTTTGCAATTTCTGCGGAAGATGGACAGGAATAGCGAGAACCAATGAGAGGCTAGCTGGAGGTGTCTGGACGGGCAAATTTAACTCTCATTTCCCACCAGGAAGAGGAATTAACCAAAGGCTCAGCATGCCGGGCCGGAACCAGATTAGGGCCAGAAGCCATCCTGCGGTGTTGCGGCCAGGTCACAAGAAAGCGAGGTGAAGAAAGGAGCTCAGGGGCACTGTAATTCACAAACCTGCAGAGTTATAAATGATAGCTATCGTCCAAAAATAGACTGAAGTAAGGCTGCCAAGAGGACTTGAAAGCGGGGCAGAATTGCAGGAAACCGATTTCAGGAGGTAGACTGGAATTGCATTGAAAGCATAGGAAAAGAGGCAGAACGTCCACAATGATGCACTTGGCCAAAAAGGGCGTATGCGTTTTTTCCTGAATATATTCAGGAAAAAACGCATACGCCCTTTTTGGCCAACCAAGCAAGCTTGCAAAGGAAATCTGCACTACAATGAAGTCTCACTTCCCCCCGGTCAAAAGGGCCATCTGAAAAAAGTGTAAAATCCAGAAAGGCAGGACAGGCCATGGAGAACTGGGAGCCTTGTTATGCTGATGGGCGGGATGTAAATTGCCAACAGACACTCGGGAGAAGTGTATGGTGTTTCCTGAAACATCTAAAAAACAAAGCAGCAGAACCTAGGGCACTTCCACTTATGGTCCTATAGCTTAGGGAAATTAAAATCAAAAAGACACAGCCACCCCAAAGTTTGGAACGGCTCTGTTTACAAGAACCTCGTTTACAGTACAAGTTCAACATCGCAGAAAGTGAAAAATGGATAAAGAACTTGTGGTACTTACGTACAATGCAGTATCACTCAGCAATGAAATCTATGTCATCAGGCCCGTAGCAGCATAATGAGTAGATTCAGGTACGATGATTCTAACTGAAATAAGTCACACAGAAAAAGAAACATCATAAGATATCAGTAATACACGGAATGTAAACTTGGCTACACAGGAACTGCATTCCAAAACAGAACAGGGTCTCAAATTTAGAAAAGCAACTTATGCTTGCTTAAGGGGAAAGGTGAGTTGGGGTGCTGCATAAAACCAGAGATTGAAATGAGCACAGATAAAGTTCCTTAAGCCAAATATGGAATAGACAAGAGCTACTCCTTGCTCAATGAAATGGACTCAACACCGCATATTAAACGCCTAAGAATGTACCTGACTAGTAAGTATCTTAAAACCTATGGATTGCTATCTCTCCAAAAGAGAATCAAGGATGTGTACAGGGGCATAAACGCAGCAGTGATAGGATTGGAGAGGTTCGGTGAGCAAATGAAGACCCTTTGAAGTCATATTGCATGGTACCCATTCCACGGGTTTCACCTACCCAGGTTTTAGGTATTCTTCCTTCAGCTAAAACATGCATGTGGAACCCAGAGTATGATCAACCATGTGATCAGGAGACGTGTTCAAATATGTCTCAGTTTTCCTCCCCTGGTACTCGGGTGCAACATTCCAGACGCTTTACTAACACTCTCCCCACTTGGAGAGTCAGCGCCTTTAACCTCCTGTTTGGCCCAGTTTGCAATTTCTGCGGAAGATGAACAGGAATAGCGAGAACCAATGAGAGGCTAGCTGGAGGTGTCCGGACGGGCAAATTTAACTCTCATTTCCCACCAGGAAGAGGAAATAACCAAAGGCTCAGTGTGCTGTACCGGAACCAGATTACGGCCTGAAGCCATCCTGCGGTGTTGTGGCCAGCTCTAAAGAAACCGAGTTGAAGAAAGGAGCGCAGGGGCACTGTAATTCACAAACCTGCAGAGTTATAAATGACAGCTATCGTCCAAAAATAGACTGAAGTAAGGCTGCCAAGAGGACTTGAAAGCGGGGCAGAATTGCAGGAAACCGATTTCAGGAGGTAGACTGGAATTGCATTGAAAGCATAGGAAAAGAGGCAGAACGTCCACAATGATGCACTTGGCCAAAAAGGGCGTATGCGTTTTTTCCTGAATATATTCAGGAAAAACGCATACGCCCTTTTTGGCCAACCAAGCAAGCTTGCAAAGGAAATCTGCACTACAATGAAGTCTCACTTCCCCCCGGTCAAAAGGGCCATCTGAAAAAAGTGTAAAATCCAGAAAGGCAGGACAGGCCATGGAGAACTGGGAGCCTTGTTATGCTGATGGGCGGGATGTAAATTGCCAACAACCACTGGGGAGAAGTGTATGGTGTTTCCTGAAACATCTAAAAAACAAAGCAACAGAACCTATGGCACTTCCACCTATGGTCCTATAGCTTAGGGAAATTAAAATCAAAAACACACAGCCACCCCAAAGTTTGGAACGGCTCTGTTTACAAGAACCTCGTTTACAGTACAAGTTCAACATCGCAGAAAGTGAAAAATGGATAAAGAAGTTGTGGTATTTACTTACAAAGCAATATCACTCAGCAATGAAATCTGTGTCATCAGGCCCTTAGCAGCACAATGAGTGGATTCAGGTATGATGATTCTAACTGAAATAAGTCACACAGAAAAATAAACATCATAAGATATCAGTAATACACGGAATGTAAACTTGGCTACACAGGAACTGAATTACAGAACAGAACAGGGTCTCAAATTTAGAAAACCAACTTATGCTTGCTTAAGGGGAAAGTTGAGTTGGGGTGCTGCATAAAACCAGAGATTGAAATGAGCACAGATAAAGTTCCTTAAGCCAAATATGGAATAGACAAGAGCTACTCCTTGCTCAACGAAATGGACTCAACACCGCATATTAAACGCCTAAGAATGTACCTGACTAGTAAGTATCTTAAAACCTATAGATTGCTATGTCTCCGAAAGAGAATCAAGCATGTGTACAGGGGCATAAACGCAGCAGTGATAGGATTGGAGAGGTTCGGTGAGCAAATGAAGACCCTTTGAAGTCATATTGCATGGTACCCATTCCACGGGTTTCAACTACCCAGGTTTTAGGTATTCTTCCTTCAGCTAAAACATGCATGTGGAACCCAGAGTATGATCAACCATGTGATCGGGAGACGTGTTCAAATATGTCTCAGTTTTCCTCCCCTGGTACTCGGGTGCAACATTCCAGACGCTTTACTAACACTCTCCCCACTTGGAGAGTCAGTCCCTTTAACCTCCTGTTTGGCCCAGTTTGCAATTTCTGCGGAAGATGAACAGGAATAGCGAGAACCAATGAGAGGCTAGCTGGAGGTGTCTGGACGGGCAAATTTAACTCTCATTTCCCACCAGGAGGAAGAAATAACCAAAGGCTCAGCGTGCCGTGCCAGAACCAGATTAGGGCCAGAAGCCATCCTGCGGTGTTGCGGCCAGGTCACAAGAAAGCGAGTTGAAGAAAGGAGCTCAGGGGCACTGTAATTCACAAACCTGCAGAGTTATAAATGACAGCTATCGTCCAAAAATAGACTGAAGTAAGGCTGCCAAGAGGACTTGAAAGCGGGGCAGAATTGCAGGAAACCGATTTCAGGAGGTAGACTGGAATTGCATTGAAAGCATAGGAAAAGAGGCAGAACGTCCACAATGATGCACTTGGCCAAAAAGGGCGTATGCGTTTTTTCCTGAATATATTCAGGAAAAAACGCATACGCCCTTTTTGGCCAACCAAGCAAGCTTGCAAAGGAAATCTGCACTACAATGAAGTCTCACTTCCCCCCGGTCAAAAGGGCCATCTGAAAAAAGTGTAAAATCCAGAAAGGCAGGACAGGCCATGGAGAACTGGGAGCCTTGTTATGCTGATGGGCGGGATGTAAATTGCCAACAGACACTTGGGAGAAGTGTATGGTGTTTCCTGAAACATCTAAAACACAAAGCAACAGAGCCTAGGGCACTGCCACTTATGGTCCTATAGCTTAGGGAAATTAAAATCAAAAAGACACAGCCACCCCAAAGTTTGGGAAGCCTCTGTTTACAAGAACCTCGTTTACAGTACAAGTTCAACATCGCAGAAAGTGAAAAATGGATAAAGAAGTTGTGGTATTTACTTACAAAGCAATATCACTCAGCAATGAAATCTATGTCATCAGGCCCTTAGCAGAACAATGAGTGGATTCAGGTATGATGATTCTAACTGAAATAAGTCACACAGAAAAAGAAACATCATAAGATATCAGTAATACACGGAATGTAAACTTGGCTACACAGGAACTGAATTACAGAACAGAACAGGGTCTCAAATTTAGAAAACCAACTTATGCTTGCTTAAGGGTAAAGGTGAGGTGGGGTGCTGCATAAAACCAGAGATTGAAATGAGCACAGATAAAGTTCCTTAAGTCAAATATGGAATAGACAAGAGCTACTCCTTGCTCAACGAAATGGACTCAACACCCCATATTAAACGCCTAAGAATGTACCTGACTAGTAAGTATCGTAAAACCTATGGATTGCTATGTCTCCAAAAGAGAATCAAGCATGTGTACAGGGGCATAAACGCAGCAGTGATAGGATTGGAGAGGTTCGGTGAGCAAATGAAGACCCTTTGAAGTCATATTGCATGGTACCCATTACACGGGTCTCAACTCTCCAGGTTTAAGGTATTCTTCCTTCAGCTAAAACATGCATGTGGAACCCAAGTATGATCAACCATGTGAACGGGAGACGTGTTCAAATATGTCTCAGTTTTCCTCCCCTGGTACTCGGGTGCAACATTCCAGACGCTTTACTAACACTCTCCCCACTTGGAGAGTCAGCGCCTTTAACTTCCTGTTTGGCCCAGTTTGCAATTTCTGCGGAAGATGAACAGGAATAGCGAGAACCAATGAGAGGCTAGCTGGAGGTGTCTGGATGGGCAAATTTAACTCTCATTTCCCACCAGGAAGAGGAAATAACCAAAGGCTCAGCGTGCCGTACCGGAACCAGATTAGGGCCTGAAGCCATCCTGCGGTGTTGCGGCCAGCTCAAAAGAAAGCGAGTTGAAGAAAGGAGCTCAGGGGCACTGTAATTCACAAACCTGCAGAGTTATAAATGACAGCTATCGTCCAAAAATATACTGAAGTAAGGCTGCCAAGAGGACTTGAAAGCGGGGCAGAATTGCAGGAAACCGATTTCAGGAGGTAGACTGGAATTGCATTGAAAGCATAGGAAAAGAGGCAGAACGTCCACAATGATGCACTTGGCCAAAAAGGGCGTATGCGTTTTTTCCTGAATATATTCAGGAAAAACCGCATACGCCCTTTTTGGCCAACCAAGCAAGCTTGCAAAGGAAATCTGCACTACAATGAAGTCTCACTTCCCCCCGGTCAAAAGGGCCATCTGAAAAACGTGTAAAATCCAGAAAGGCAGGACAGGCCATGGAGAACTGGGAGCCTTGTTATGCTGATGGGCGGGATGTAAATTGCCAACAGACACTCGGGAGAAGTGTATGGTGTTTCCTGAAACATCTAAAAAACAAAGCAACAGAGCCTAGGGCACTGCCACTTATGGTCCTATAGCTTAGGGAAATTAAAATCAAAAAGACACAGCCACCCCAAAGTTTGGAACGGCTCTGTTTACAGGAACCTCGTTAACAGTACAAGTTCAACATCGCAGAAAGTGAAAAATGGATAAAGAACTTGTGGTACTTACGTACAATGCAGTATCACTCAGCAATGAAATCTATGTCATCAGGCCCGTTGCAGCATAATGAGTAGATTCAGGTACGATGATTCTAACTGAAATAATTCACACAGAAAAAGAAACATCATAAGATATCACTAATACACGGAATGTAAACTTGGCTACACAGGAACTGAATTCCAAAACAGAACAGGTTCTCAAATTTAGAAAACCAACTTATGCTTGCTTAAGGGGAAAGGTGAGTTGGGTTGCTACATAAAACCAGAGATTGAAATGAGCACAGATAAAGTTCCTTAAGCCAAATATGGAATAGACAAGAGCTACTCCTTGCTCAACGAAATGGAGTCAACACCGCATATTAAACGCCTAAGAATGTATCTGACTAGTAAGTATCTTAAAACCTATGGATTGCTATGTCTCCGAAAGAGAATCAAGCATGTGTACAGGGGCATAAACGCAGCAGTGATAGGATTGGAGAGGTTCGGTGAGCAAATGAAGACCCTTTGAAGTCATATTGCATGGTACCCATTCCACGGGTTTCAACTACCCAGGTTTTAGGTATTCTTCCTTCAGCTAAAACATGCATGTGGAACCCAGAGTATGATCAACCATGTGATCGGGAGACGTGTTCAAATATGTCTCAGGTTTCCTCCCCTGGTACTCGGGTGCAACATTCCAGACGCTTTACTAACACTCTCCCCACTTGGAGAGTCAGTGCCTTTAACCTCCTGTTTGGCACAGTTTGCAATTTCTGCGGAAGATGAACAGGAATAGCGAGAACCAATGAGAGGCTAGCTGGAGGTGTCTGGACGGGCAAATTTAACTCTCATTTCCCAACAGGAAGAGGAAATAACCAAAGGCTCAGCGTGCCGTACCGGAACCAGATTAGGGCCTGAAGTCATCCTGCGGTGTTGCGGCCAGCTCAAAAGAAACCGAGTTGAAGAAAGGAGCGCAGGGGCACTGTAATTCACAAACCTGCAGAGTTATAAATGACAGCTATTGTCCAAAAATAGACTGAAGTAAGGCTGCCAAGAGGACTTGAAAGCGGGGCAGAATTGCAGGAAACCGATTTCAGGAGGTAGACTGGAATTGCATTGAAAGCATAGGAAAAGAGGCAGAACGTCCACAATGATGCACTTGGCCAAAAAGGGCATATGCGTTTTTTCCTGAATATATTCAGGAAAAAACGCATATGCCCTTTTTGGCCAACCAAGCAAGCTTGCAAAGGAAATCTGCACTACAATGAAGTCTCACTTCCCCCCGGTCAAAAGGGCCATCTCAAAAAAGTGTAAAATCCAGAAAGGCAGGACAGGCCATGGAGAACTGGGAGCCTTGTTATGCTGATGGGCGGGATGTAAATTGCCAACAACCACTCGGGAGAAGTGTATGGTGTTTCCTGAAACATCTAAAAAACAAAGCAACAGAACCTAGGGCACTTCCACTTATGGTCCTATAGCTTAGGGAAATTAAAATCAAAAAGACACAGTCACCCCAAAGTTTGGAACGGCTCTGTTTACAAGAACCTCGTTTACAGTACAAGTTCAACATCGCAGAAAGTGAAAAATGGATAAAGAAGTTGTGGTATTTACTTACAAAGCAATATCACTCAGCAATGAAATCTGTGTCATCAGGCCCTTAGCAGCACAATGAGTGGATTCAGGTATGATGATTCTAACTGAAATAAGTCACACAGAAAAAGAAACATCATAAGATATCAGTAATACACGGAATGTAAACTTGGCTACACAGGAACTGAATTACAGAACAGAACAGGGTCTCAAATTTAGAAAACCAACTTATTCTTGCTTAAGGGTAAAGGTGAGTTGGGGTGCTGCATAAAACCAGAGATTGAAATGAGCACAGATAAAGTTCCTTAAGCCAAATATGGAATAGACAAGAGCTACTCCTTGCTCAATGAAATGGACTCAACACCCCATATTAAACGCCTAAGAATGTACCTGACTAGTAAGTATCTTAAAACCTATGGATTGCTATGTCTCCGAAAGAGAATCAAGCATGTGTACAGGGGCATAAACGCAGCAGTGATAGGATTGGAGAGGTTCGGTGAGCAAATGAAGACCCTTTGAAGTCATATTGCATGGTACCCATTCCAGGGGTTTCAACTACCCAGGTTTAAGGTATTCTTCCTTCAGCTAAAACATGCATGTGGAACCCAACTATGATCAACCATGTGAACGGGAGACGTGTTCAAATATGTCTCAGTTTTCCTCCCCTGGTACTCGGGTGCAACATTCCAGACGCTTTACTAACACTCTCCCCACTTGGAGAGTCAGCGCCTTTAACCTCCTGTTTGGCCCAGTTTGCAATTTCTGCGGAAGATGAACAGGAATAGCGAGAACCAATGAGAGGCTAGCTGGAGGTGTCTGGACGGGCAAATTTAACTCTCATTTCCCACCAGGAAGAGGAAATAACCAAAGGCTCAGCATGCCGTTCCGGAACCAGATTAGGGCCTAAAGCCATCCTGCGGTGTTGCGGCCAGGTCACAAGAAAGCGAGTTGAAGAAAGGAGCTCAGGGGCACTGTAATTCACAAACCTGCAGAGTTATAAATGACAGCTATCGTCCAAAAATAGACTGAAGTAAGGCTGCCAAGAGGACTTGAAAGCGGGGCAGAATTGCAGGAAACCGATTTCAGGAGGTAGACTGGAATTGCATTGAAAGCATAGGAAAAGAGGCAGAACGTCCACAATGATGCACTTGGCCAAAAAGGGCGTATGCGTTTTTTCCTGAATATATTCAGGAAAAAACGCATACGCCCTTTTTGGCCAACCAAGCAAGCTTGCAAAGGAAATCTGCACTACAATGAAGTCTCACTTCCCCCCGGTCAAAAGGGCCATCTGAAAAAAGTGTAAAATCCAGAAAGGCAGGACAGGCCATGGAGAACTGGGAGCCTTGTTATGCTGATGGGCGGGATGTAAATTGCCAAAAACCACTCCGGAGAAGTGTATGGTGTTTCCTGAAACATCTAAAAAACAAAGGAACAGAGCCTAGGGCACTTCCACTTATGGTCCTATAGCTTAGGGAAATTAAAATCAAAAAGACACAGCCACCCCAAAGTTTGGAACGCCTCTGTTTACAAGAACCTCGTTTACTGTACTAGTTCAATATCACAGAAAGTGAAAAATGGATAAAGAACTTGTGGTACTTACGTACAATGCAGTATCACTCAGCAATGAAATCTATGTCATCAGGCCCGTAGCAGCATAATGAGTGGATTCAGGTAGGATGATTCTAACTGAAATAAGTCACACAGAAAAAGAAACATCATAAGATATCACTAATACAAGGAATTAAACTTGGCTACACAGGAACTGCATTCCAAAACAGAACAGGGTCTCAAATTTAGAAAACCAACTTATGCTTGCTTAAGGGGAAAGGTGAGTTGGGGTGCTGCATAAAACCAGAGATTGAAATGAGCACAGATAAAGTTCCTTAAGTCAAATATGGAATAGACAAGAGCTACTCCTTGCTCAACGAAATGGACTCAACACCCCATATTAAACGCCTAAGAATGTACCTGACTAGTAAGTATCGTAAAACCTATGGATTGCTATGTCTCCAAAAGAGAATCAAGCATGTGTACAGGGGCATAAACGCAGCAGTGATAGGATTGGAGAGGTTCGGTGAACAAATGAAGACCCTTTGAAGTCATATTGCATGGTACCCATTACACGGGTCTCAACTCTCCAGGTTTAAGGTATTCTTCCTTCAGCTAAAACATGCATGTGGAACCCAAGTATGATCAACCATGTGAACGGGAGACGTGTTCAAATATGTCTCAGTTTTCCTCCCCTGGTACTCGGGTGCAACATTCCAGACGTTTTACTAACACTCTCCCCACTTGGAGAGTCAGCGCCTTTAACCTCCTGTTTGGCCCAGTTTGCAATTTCTGCGGAAGATGAACAGGAATAGCGAGAACCAATGAGAGGCTAGCTGGAGGTGTCTGGATGAGCAAATTTAACTCTCATTTCCCACCAGGAAGAGGAAATAACCAAAGGCTCAGCGTGCCGTACCGGAACCAGATTAGGGCCTGAAGCCATCCTGCGGTGTTGCGGCCAGCTCAAAAGAAAGCGAGTTGAAGAAAGGAGCTCAGGGGCACTGTAATTCACAAACCTGCAGAGTTATAAATGACAGCTATCGTCCAAAAATATACTGAAGTAAGGCTGACAAGAGGACTTGAAAGCGGGGCAGAATTGCAGGAAACCGATTTCAGGAGGTAGACTGGAATTGCATTGAAAGCATAGGAAAAGAGGCAGAACGTCCACAATGATGCACTTGGCCAAAAAGGGCGTATGCGTTTTTTCCTGAATATATTCAGGAAAAACCGCATACGCCCTTTTTGGCCAACCAAGCAAGCTTGCAAAGGAAATCTGCACTACAATGAAGTCTCACTTCCCCCCGGTCAAAAGGGCCATCTGAAAAACGTGTAAAATCCAGAAAGGCAGGACAGGCCATGGAGAACTGGGAGCCTTGTTATGCTGATGGGCGGGATGTAAATTGCCAACAGACACTCGGGAGAAGTGTATGGTGTTTCCTGAAACATCTAAAAAACAAAGCAACAGAGCCTAGGGCACTGCCACTTATGGTCCTATAGCTTAGGGAAATTAAAATCAAAAAGACACAGCCACCCCAAAGTTTGGAACGGCTCTGTTTACAGGAACCTCGTTAACAGTACAAGTTCAACATCGCAGAAAGTGAAAAATGGATAAAGAACTTGTGGTACTTACGTACAATGCAGTATCACTCAGCAATGAAATCTATGTCATCAGGCCCGTAGCAGCATAATGAGTAGATTCAGGTACGATGATTCTAACTGAAATAATTCACACAGAAAAAGAAACATCATAAGATATCAGTAATACACGGAATGTAAACTTGGCTACACAGGAACTGAATTACAGAACAGAACAGGGTCTCAAATTTAGAAAACCAACTTATTCTTGCTTAAGGGTAAAGGTGAGTTGGGGTGCTGCATAAAACCAGAGATTGAAATGAGCACAGATAAAGTTCCTTAAGCCAAATATGGAATAGACAAGAGCTACTCCTTGCTCAACGAAATGGACTCAACACCGCATATTAAACGCCTAAGAATGTACCTGACTAGTAAGTATCTTAAAACCTATGGATTGCTATGTCTCCGAAAGAGAATCAAGCATGTGTACAGGGGCATAAACGCAGCAGTGATAGGATTGGAGAGGTTCGGTGAGCAAATGAAGACCCTTTGAAGTCATATTGCATGGTACCCATTCCAGGGGTTTCAACTACCCAGGTTTAAGGTATTCTTCCTTCAGCTAAAACATGCATGTGGAACCCAACTATGATCAACCATGTGAACGGGAGACGTGTTCAAATATGTCTCAGTTTTCCTCCCCTGGTACTCGGGTGCAACATTCCAGACGCTTTACTAACACTCTCCCCACTTGGAGAGTCAGCGCCTTTAACCTCCTGTTTGGCCCAGTTTGCAATTTCTGCGGAAGATGAACAGGAATAGCGAGAACCAATGAGAGGCTAGCTGGAGGTGTCTGGACGGGCAAATTTAACTCTTATTTCCCACCAGGAAGAGGAAATAACCAAAGGCTCAGCGTGCCGTTCCGGAACCAGATTAGGGCCTGAAGCCATCCTGCGGTGTTGCGGCCAGGTCACAAGAAAGCGAGTTGAAGAAAGGAGCTCAGGGGCACTGTAATTCACAAACCTGCAGAGTTATAAATGACAGCTATCGTCCAAAAATAGACTGAAGTAAGGCTGCCAAGAGGACTTGAAAGCGGGGCAGAATTGCAGGAAACCGATTTCAGGAGGTAGACTGGAATTGCATTGAAAGCATAGGAAAAGAGGCAGAACGTCCACAATGATGCACTTGGCCAAAAAGGGCGTATGCGTTTTTTCCTGAATATATTCAGGAAAAAACGCATACGCCCTTTTTGGCCAACCAAGCAAGCTTGCAAAGGAAATCTGCACTACAATGAAGTCTCACTTCCCCCCGGTCAAAAGGGCCATCTGAAAAAAGTGTAAAATCCAGAAAGGCAGGACAGGCCATGGAGAACTGGGAGCCTTGTTATGCTGATGGGCGGGATGTAAATTGCCAAAAACCACTCCGGAGAAGTGTATGGTGTTTCCTGAAACATCTAAAAAACAAAGGAACAGAGCCTAGGGCACTTCCACTTATGGTCCTATAGCTTAGGGAAATTAAAATCAAAAAGACACAGCCACCCCAAAGTTTGGAACGCCTCTGTTTACAAGAACCTCGTTTACTGTACTAGTTCAATATCACAGAAAGTGAAAAATGGATAAAGAACTTGTGGTACTTACGTACAATGCAGTATCACTCAGCAATGAAATCTATGTCATCAGGCCCGTAGCAGCATAATGAGTGGATTCAGGTAGGATGATTCTAACTGAAATAAGTCACACAGAAAAAGAAACATCATAAGATATCACTAATACACGGAATTAAACTTGGCTACACAGGAACTGCATTCCAAAACAGAACAGGGTCTCAAATTTAGAAAACCAACTTATGCTTGCTTAAGGGGAAAGGTGAGTTGGGGTGCTGCATAAAACCAGAGATTGAAATGAGCACAGATAAAGTTCCTTAAGCCAAATATGGAATAGAGAAGAGCTACTCGTTGCTCAACGAAATGGACTCAACACCGCATATTAAACGCCTAAGAATGTACCTGACTAGTAAGTATCTTAAAACCTATGGATTGCTATGTCTCCGAAAGAGAATCAAGCATGTGTACAGGGGCATAAACGCAGCAGTGATAGGATTGGAGAGGTTCGGTGAGCAAATGAAGACCCTTTGAAGTCATATTGCATGGTACCCATTCCACAGGTTTCAACTACCCAGGTTTAAGGTATTCTTCCTTCAGCTATAACATGCATGTGGAACCTAGAGTATGATCAACCATTTGAACGGGAGACGTGTTCAAATATGTCTCAGTTTTCCTCCCCTGGTACTCGGGTGCAACATTCCAGACCCTTTACTAACACTCTCCCCACTTGGAGAGTCAGTCCCTTTAACCTCCTGTTTGGCCCAGTTTGCAATTTCTGCGGAAGATGAACAGGAATAGCGAGAACCAATGAGAGGCTAGCTGGAGGTGTCTGGACGGGTAAATTTAACTCTCATTTCCCACCAGGAAGAGGAATTAACCAAAGGCTCAGCGTGCCGTACCAGAGCCAGATTAGGGCCTGAAGCCATCCTGCGGTGTTGCGGCCAGCTCAAAAGAAAGCGAGTTGAAGAAAGGAGCTCAGGGGCACTGTAATTCACAAACCTGCAGAGTTATAAATGACAGCTATCGTCCAAAAATAGACTGAAGTAAGGCTGCCAAGAGGACTTGAAAGCGGGGCAGAATTGCAGGAAACCGATTTCAGGAGGTAGACTGGAATTGCATTGAAAGCATAGGAAAAGAGGCAGAACGTCCACAATGATGCACTTGGCCAAAAAGGGCGTATGCGGTTTTTCCTGAATATAATCAGGAAAAAACGCATACGCCCTTTTTGGCCAACCCAGCAAGCTTGCAAAGGAAATCTGCACTACAATGAAGTCTCACTTCCCCCTGGTCAAAAGGGCCATCTGAAAAAAGTGTAAAATCCAGAAAGGCAGGACAGGCCATGGAGAACTGGGAGCCTTGTTATGCTGATGGGCGGGATGTAAATTGCCAACAGACACTAGGGAGAAGTGTATGGTGTTTCCTGAAACATCTAAAAAACAAAGCAACAGAGCCTAGGGCACTTCCACTTATGGTCCTATAGCTTAGGGAAATTAAAATCAAAAAGACACAGCCACCCCAAAGTTTGGAACGGCTCTGTTTACAAGAACCTCGTTTACAGTACAAGTTCAACATCGCAGAAAGTGAAAAATGGATAAAGAAGTTGTGGTATTTACTTACAAAGCAATATCACTCAGCAATGAAATCTATGTCATCAGGCCCTTAGCAGAACAATGAGTGGATTCAGGTATGATGATTCTAACTGAAATAAGTCACACAGAAAAAGAAACATCATAAGATATCAGTAATACACGGAATGGAAACTTGGCTACACAGGAACTGAATTACAGAACAGAACAGGGTCTCAAATTTAGAAAACCAACTTATGCTTGCTTAAGTGTAAAGGTGAGGTGAGGTGCTGCATAAAACCAGAGATTGAAATGAGCACAGATAAAGTTCCTTAAGTCAAATATGGAATAGACAAGAGCTACTCCTTGCTCAACGAAATGGACTCAACACCGCATATTAAACGCCTAAGAATGTACCTGACTAGTAAGTATCTTAAAACCTATGGATTGCTATGTCTCCAAAAGAGAATCAAGCATGTGTACAGGGGCATAAACGCAGCAGTGATAGGATTGGAGAGGTTCGGTGAGCAAATGAAGACCCTTTGAAGTCATATTGCATGGTACCCATTACACGGGTCTCAACTCTCCAGGTTTAAGGTATTCTTCCTTCAGCTAAAACATGCATGTGGAACCCAAGTATGATCAACCATGTGAACGGGAGACGTGTTCAAATATGTCTCAGTTTTCCTCCCCTGGTACTCGGGTGCAACATTCCAGACGCTTTACTAACACTCTCCCCACTTGGAGAGTCAGCGCCTTTAACCTCCTGTTAGGCCCAGTTTGCAATTTCTGCGGAAGATGAACAGGAATAGCGAGAACCAATGAGAGGCTAGCTGGAGGTGTCTGGACGGGCAAATTTAACTCTCATTTCCCACCAGGAAGAGGAAATAACCAAAGGCTCAGCGTGCCGTACCGGAACCAGATTAGGGCCTGAAGCCATCCTGCGGTGTTGCGGCCAGGTCACAAGAAAGCGAGTTGAAGAAAGGAGCTCAGGGGCACTGGAATTCACAAACCTGCAGAGTTATAAATGACAGCTATCGTCCAAAAATAGACTGAAGTAAGGCTGCCAAGAGGACTTGAAAGCGGGGCAGAATTGCAGGAAACCGATTGCAGGAGGTAGACTGGAATTGCATTGAAAGCATAGGAAAAGAGGCAGAACGTCCACAATGATGCACTTGGCCAAAAAGGGCGTATGCGTTTTTTCCTGAATATATTCAGGAAAAACCGCATACGCCCTTTTTGGCCAACCAAGCAAGCTTGAAAAGGAAATCTGCACTACAATGAAGTCTCACTTCCCCCCGGTCAAAAGGGCCATCTGAAAAAAGTGTAAAATCCAGAAAGGCAGGACAGGCCATGGAGAACTGGGAGCCTTGTTATGCTGATGGGCGGGATGTAAATTGCCAACAACCACTCGGGAGAAGTGTATGGTGTTTCCTGAAACATCTAAAAAACAAAGCAACAGAGCCTAGGGCACTTCCACTTATGGTCCTATAGCTTAGGGAATTCAAAATCAAAAAGACACAGCCACCCCAAAGTTTGGAACGGCTCTGTTTCCAAGAACCTCGTTTACAGTACAAGTTCAACATTGCAGAAAGTGAAAAATGGATAAAGAAGTTGTGGTATTTACTTACAAAGCAATATCACTCAGCAATGAAATCTGTGTCATCAGGCCCTTAGCAGCACAATGAGTGGATTCAGGTATGATGATTCTAACTGAAATAAGTCACACAGAAAAAGAAACATCATAAGATATCAGTAATACACGGAATGGAAACTTGGCTACACAGGAACTGAATTACAGAACAGAACAGGGTCTCAAATTTCGAAAACCAACTTATGCTTGCTTAAGGGGAAAGGTGAGTTGGGGTGCTGCATAAAACCAGAGATTGAAATGAGCACAGATAAAGTTCCTTAAGCCAAATATGGAATAGACAAGAGCTACTCCTTGCTCAACGAAATGGACTCAACACCGCATATTAAACGCCTAAGAATGTACCTGACTAGTAAGTATCTTAAAACCTATGGATTGCTATGTCTCCGAAAGAGAATCAAGCATGTGTACAGGGGCATAAACGCAGCAGTGATAGGATTGGAGAGGTTCGGTGAGCAAATGAAAACCCTTTGAAGTCATATTGCATGGTACCCATTCCACGGGTTTCAACTACCCAGGTTTTAGGTATTCTTCCTTCAGCTAAAACATGCATGTGGAACCCAAGTATGATCAACCATGTGAACGGGAGACGTGTTCAAATATGTCTCAGTTTTCCTCCCCTGGTACTCGGGTGCAACATTCCAGACGCTTTACTAACACTCTCCCCACTTGGAGAGTCAGCGCCTTTAACCTCCTGTTTGGCCCAGTTTGCAATTTCTGCGGAAGATGAACAGGAATAGCGAGAACCAATGAGAGGCTAGCTGGAGGTGTCTGGACGGGCAAATTTAACTCTCATTTCCCACCAGGAAGAGGAAATAACCAAAGGCTCAGTGTGCCATGCCGGAACCAGATTAGGGCCTGAAGCCATCCTGCGGTGTTGCGGCCAGCTCACAAGAAAGCGAGTTGAAGAAAGGAGCTCAGGGGCACTGTAATTCACAAACCTGCAGAGTTATAAATGACAGCTATCGTCCAAAAATAGACTGAAGTAAGGCTGCCAAGAGGACTTGAAAGCGTTGCAGAATTGCAGGAAACCGATTTCAGGAGGTAGACAGGAATTGCATTGAAAGCATAGGAAAAGAGGCAGAACGTCCACAATGATGCACTTGGCCAAAAAGGGCGTATGCGTTTTTTCCTGAATATATTCAGGAAAAAACGCATACGCCCTTTTGGCCAACCAAGCAAGCTTGCAAAGGAAATCTGCACTACAATGAAGTCTCACTTCCCCCTGGTCAAAAGGGCCATCTGAAAAAAGTGTAAAATCCAGAAAGGCAGGACAGGCCATGGAGAACTGGGAGCCTTGTTATGCTGATGGGCGGGATGTAAATTGCCAACAACCACTCGGGAGAAGTGTATGGTGTTTCCTGAAACATCTAAAAAACAAAGCAACAGAACCTAGGGCACTTCCACTTATGGTCCTATAGCTTAGGGAAATTAAAATCAAAAAGACACAGCCACCCCAAAGTTTGGAACGGCTCTGTTTACAAGAACCTCGTTTACAGTACAAGTTCAACATCGCAGAAAGTGAAAAATGGAGAAAGAAGTTGTGGTATTTACTTACAAAGCAATATCACTCAGCAATGAAATCTGTGTCATCAGGCCCTTAGCAGCACAATGAGTGGATTCAGGTATGATGATTCTAACTGAAATAAGTCACACAGAAAAAGAAACATCATAAGATATCAGTAATACACGGAATGGAAACTTGGCTACAAAGGAACTGAATTACAGAACAGAACAGGGTCTCAAATTTCGAAAACCAACTTATGCTTGCTTAAGGGGAAAGGTGAGTTGGGGTGCTGCATAAAACCAGAGATTGAAATGAGCACAGATAAAGTTCCTTAAGCCAAATATGGAATAGACAAGAGCTACTCCTTGCTCAACGAAATGGACTCAACACTGCATATTAAACGCCTAAGAATGTACCTGACTAGTAAGTATCTTAAAACCTATGGATTGCTATGTGTCCGAAAGAGAATCAAGCATGTGTACAGGGGCATAAACGCAGCAGTGATAGGATTGGAGAGGTTCGGTGAGCAAATGAAGACCCTTTGAAGTCATATTGCATGGTACCCATTCCACGGGTTTCAACTACCCAGGTTTTAGGTATTCTTCCTTCAGCTAAAACACGCATGTGGAACCCAAGTATGATCAACCATGTGAACGGGAGACGTGTTCAAATATGTCTCAGTTTTCCTCCCCTGGTACTCGGGTGCAACATTCCAGACGCTTTACTAACACTCTCCCCACTTGGAGAGTCAGCGCCTTTAACCTCCTGTTTGGCCCAGTTTGCAAATTCTGCGGAAGATGAACAGGAATAGCGAGAACCAATGAGAGGCTAGCTGGAGGTGTCTGGACGGGCAAATTTAACTCTCATTTCCCACCAGGAAGAGGAAATAACCAAAGGCTCAGCATGCCGTGCCGGAACCAGATTAGGGCCTGAAGCCATCCTGCGGTGTTGCGGCCAGCTCAAAAGAAAGCGAGTTGAAGAAAGGAGCTCAGGGGCACTGTAATTCACAAACCTGCAGAGTTATAAATGACAGCTATCGTCCAAAAATAGACTGAAGTAAGGCTGCCAAGAGGACTTGAAAGCGGGGCAGAATTGCAGGAAACCGATTTCAGGAGGTAGACTGGAATTGCATTGAAAGCATAGGAAAAGAGGCAGAACGTCCACAATGATGCACTTGGCCAAAAAGGGCGTATGCGTTTTTTCCTGAATATATTCAGGAAAAAACGCATACGCCCTTTTGGCCAACCAAGCAAGCTTGCAAAGGAAATCTGCACTACAATGAAGTCTCACTTCCCCCCGGTCAAAAGGGCCATCTGAAAAAAGTGTAAAATCCAGAAAGGCAGGACAGGCCATGGAGAACTGGGAGCCTTGTTATGCTGATGGGCGGGATGTAAATTGCCAACAACCACTCGGGAGAAGTGTATGGTGTTTCCTGAAACATCTAAAAAACAAAGCAACAGAACCTAGGGCACTTCCACTTATGGTCCTATAGCTTAGGGAAATTAAAATCAAAAAGACACAGCCACCCCAAAGTTTGGAACGGCTCTGTTTACAAGAACCTCGTTTACAGTACAAGTTCAACATCGCAGAAAGTGAAAAATGGAGAAAGAAGTTGTGGTATTTACTTACAAAGCAATATCACTCAGCAATGAAATCTGTGTCATCAGGCCCTTAGCAGCACAATGAGTGGATTCAGGTATGATGATTCTAACTGAAATAAGTCACACAGAAAAAGAAACATCATAAGATATCAGTAATACACGGAATGTAAACTTGGCTACACAGGAACTGAATTACAGAACAGAACAGGGTCTCAAATTTAGAAAACCAACTTATGCTTGCTTAAGGGGAAAGGTGAGTTGGGGTGCTGCATAAAACCAGAGATTGAAATGAGCACAGATAAAGTTCCTTAAGCCAAATATGGAATAGACAAGAGCTACTCCTTGCTCAACGAAATGGACTCAACACCGCATATTAAACGCCTAAGAATGTACCTGACTAGTAAGTATCTTAAAACCTATGGATTGCTATGTCTCCGAAAGAGAATCAAGCATGTGTACAGGGGCATAAACGCAGCAGTGATAGGATTGGAGAGGTTCGGTGAGCAAATGAAGACCCTTTGAAGTCGTATTGCATGGTACCCGTTCCACGGGTTTCAACTACCCAGGTTTTAGGTATTCTTCCTTCAGCTAAAACATGCATGTGGAACCCAAGTATGATCAACCATGTGAACGGGAGACGTGTTCAAATATGTCTCAGTTTTCCTCCCCTGGTACTCGGGTGCAACATTCCAGACGCTTTACTAACACTCTCCCCACTTGGAGAGTCAGCGCCTTTAACCTCCTGTTTGGCCCAGTTTGCAATTTCTGCGGAAGATGAACAGGAATAGCGAGAACCAATGAGAGACTAGCTGGAGGTGTCTGGACGGGCAAATTTAACTCTCATTTCCCACCAGGAAGAGGAATTAACCAAAGGCTCAGCGTGCCGTGCCGGAACCAGATTAGGGCCTGAAGCCATCCTGCGGTGTTGCGGCCAGCTCACAAGAAAGCGAGTTGAAGAAAGGAGCTCAGGGACACTGTAATTCACAAGCCTGCAGAGTTATAAATGACAGCTATCGTCCAAAAATAGACTGAAGTAAGGCTGCCAAGAGGACTTGAAAGCGGGGCAGAATTGCAGGAAACCGATTTCAGGAGGTAGACTGGAATTGCATTGAAAGCATAGGAAAAGAGGCAGAACGTCCACAATGATGCACTTGGCCAAAAAGGGCGTATGCGTTTTTTCCTGAATATATTCAGGAAAAAACGCATACGCCCTTTTTGGCCAACCAAGCAAGCTTGCAAAGGAAATCTGCACTACAATGAAGTCTCACTTCCCCCCGGTCAAAAGGGCCATCTGAAAAAAGTGTAAAATCCAGAAAGGCAGGACAGGCCATGGAGAACTGGGAGCCTTGTTATGCTGATGGGCGGGATGTAAATTGCCAACAACCACTCGGGAGAAGTGTATGGTGTCTCCTGAAACATCTAAAAAACAAATCAACAGAGCCTAGGGCACTTCCACTTATGGTCCTATAGCTTAGGAAAATTAAAATAAAAAAGACACAGCCACCCCAAAGTTTGGAACGGCTCTGTTTACAAGAACCTCATTTACAGTACAAGCTCAACATCGCAGAAAGTGAAAAATGGATAAAGAAGTTGTGGTATTTACTTACAAAGCAATATCACTCAGCAATGAAATCTATGTCATCAGGCCCTTAGCAGCACAATGAGTGGATTCAGGTATGATGATTCTAACTGAAGTAAGTCACACAGAAGAAGAAACATCATAAGATATCAGTAATACACGGAATGTAAACTTGGCTACACAGGAACTGAATTACAGAACAGAACAGGGTCTCAAATTTAGAAAACCAACTTATGCTTGCTTAAGGGTAAAGGTGAATTGGGGTGCTGCATAACCAGAGATCGAAATGAGCACAGATAAAGTTCCTTAAGCCAAATATGGAATAGACAAGAGCTACTCCTTGCTCAACGAAATGGACTCAACACCGCATATTAAACGCCTAAGAATGTACCTGACTAGTAAGTATCTTAAAACCTATGGATTGCTATGTCTCCGAAAGAGAATCAAGCATGTGTACAGGGGCAAAAACGCAGCAGTGATAGGATTGGAGAGGTTCGGTGAGCAAATGAAGACCCTTTGAAGTCATATTGCATGGTACCCATTCCACGGGTTTCAACTACCCAGGTTTAAGGTATTCTTCCTTCAGCTAAAACATGCATGTGGAACCCAAGTATGATCAACCATGTGAACGGGAGACGTGTTCAAATATGTCTCAGTTTTCCTCCCCTGGTACTCGGGTGCAACATTCCAGACGCTTTACTAACACTCTCCCCACTTGGAGAGTCAGCGCCTTTAACCTCCTGTTTGGCCCAGCTTGCAATTTCTGCGGAAGATGAACAGGAATAGCGAGAACCAATGAGAGGCTAGCTGGAGGTGTCTGTACGGGCAAATTTAACTCTCATTTCCCACCAGGAAGAGGAAATAACCAAAGGCTCAGCGTACCGTACCGGAACCAGATTAGGGCCTGAAGCCATCCTGCGGTGTTGCGGCCAGGTCACAAGAAAGCGAGTTGAAGAAAGGAGCTCAGGGGCACTGTAATTCACAAACCTGCAGAGTTATAAATGACAGCTATCGTCCAAAAATAGACTGAAGTAAGGCTGCCAAGAGGACTTGAATGCGGGGCAGAATTGCAGGAAACCGATTTCAGGAGGTAGACTGGAATTGCATTGAAAGCATAGGAAAAGAGGCAGAACGTCCACAATGATGCACTTGGCCAAAAAGGGCGTATGCGTTTTTTCCTGAATATATTCAGGAAAAAACGCATACGCCCTTTTTGGCCAACCAAGCAAGCTTGCAAAGGAAATCTGCACTACAATGAAGTCTCACTTCCCCCCGGTCAAAAGGGCCATCTGAAAAAAGTGTAAAATCCAGAAAGGCAGGACAGGCCATGGAGAACTGGGAGCCTTGTTATGCTGATGGGCGGGATGTAAATTGCCAACAACCACTCGGGAGAAGTGTATGGTGTTTCCTGAAACACCTAAAAAACAAAGCAACAGAACCTAGGGCACTTCCACTTATGGTCCTATAGCTTAGGGAAATTAAAATCAAAAAGACACAGCCACCCCAAAATTTGGAACGGCTCTGTTTACAAGAACCTCGTTTACAGTACAAGTTCAACATCGCAGAAAGTGAAAAATGGATAAAGAAGTTGTGGTATTTACTTACAAAACAATATCACTCTGCAATGAAATCTGTGTCATCAGGCCCTTAGCAGCACAATGAGTGGATTCAGGTATGATGATTCTAACTGAAGTAAGTCACACAGAAAAAGAAACATCATAAGATATCAGTAATACACGGAATGTAAACTTGGCTACACAGGAACTGAATTACAGAACAGAACAGGGTCTCAAATTTAGAAAACCAACTTATGCTTGCTTAAGGGGAAAGGTGAGTTGGGGTGCTGCATAAAACCAGAGATTGAAATGAGCACAGATAAAGTTCCTTTAGCCAAATATGGAATAGACAAGAGCTACTCCTTGCTCAACGAAATGGACTCAAAACCCCATATTAAACCCCTAAGAATGTACCTGACTAGTAAGTATCTTAAAACCTATGGATTGCTATGTCTCCAAAAGAGAATCAAGCGTGTGTACAGGGGAATAAACGCAGCAGTGATAGGATTGGAGAGGTTCGGTGAGCAAATGAAGTCCCTTTGAAGTCATATTGCATGGTACCCATTCCACGGGTCTCAACTCTCCAGGTTTAAGGTATTCTTCCTTCAGCTAAAACATGCATGTGGAACCCAGAGTATGATCAACCATGTGAACGGGAGACGTGTTCAAATATGTCTCAGTTTTCCTCCCCTGGTACTCGGGTGCAACATTCCAGATGCTTTACTAACACTCTCCCGACTTGGAGAGTCAGTCCCTTTAACCTCCTGCTTGGCCCAGTTTGCAATTTCTGCGGAAGATGAACAGGAATAGCGAGAACCAATGAGAGGCTAGCTGGAGGTGTCTGGACGGGCAAATTTAACTCTCATTTCCCACCAGGAAGAGGAATTAACCAAAGGCTCAGCATGCCGGGCCAGAACCAGATTAGGGCCTGAAGCCATCCTGCGGTGTTGCGGCCAGGTCACAAGAAAGCGAGTTGAAGAAAGGAGCTCAGGGGCACTGTAATTCACAAACCTGCAGAGTTATAAATGACAGCTATCGTCCAAAAATAGACTGAAGTAAGGCTGCCAAGAGGACTTGAAAGCGGGGCAGAATTGCAGGAAACCGATTTCAGGAGGTAGACTGGAATTGCATTGAAAGCATAGGAAAAGAGGCAGAACGTCCACAATGATGCACTTGGCCAAAAAGGGCGTATGCGTTTTTTCCTGAATATATTCAGGAAAAAACGCATACGCCCTTTTTGGCCAACCAAGCAAGCTTGCAAAGGAAATCTGCACTACAATGAAGTCTCACTTCCCCCCGGTCAAAAGGGCCATCTGAAAAAAGTGTAAAATCCAGAAAGGCAGGACAGGCCATGGAGAACTGGGAGCCTTGTTATGCTGATGGGCGGGATGTAAATTGCCAACAGACACTCGGGAGAAGTGTATGGTGTTTCCTGAAACATCTAAAAAACAAAGCAACAGAGCCTAGGGCACTGCCACTTATGGTCCTATAGCTTAGGGAAATTAAAATCAAAAAGACACAGCCACCCCAAAGATTGGGACGCCTCTGTTTACAAGAACCTCGTTTACAGTACAAGTTCAACATCGCAGAAAGTGTAAAATGGATAAAGAACTTGTGGTACTTACGTACAATGCAGTATCACTCAGCAATGAAATCTATGTCATCAGGCCCGTAGCAGCATAATGAGTGGATTCAGGTACGATGATTCTAACTGAAATAAGTCACACAGAAAAAGAAACATCATAAGATATCACTAATACACGGAATGTAAACTTGGCTACACAGGAACTGCATTCCAAAACAGAACAGGGTCTCAAATTTAGAAAACCAACTTATGCTTGCTTAAGGGTAAAGGTGAGTTGGGGTGCTGAATAAAACCAGAGATTGAAATGAGCACAGATAAAGTTCCTTAAGCCAAATATGGAATAGACAAGAGCTACTCCTTGCTCAACGAAATGGACTCAAAACCCCATATTAAACCCCTAAGAATGTACCTGACTAGTAAGTATCTTAAAACCTATGGATTGCTATGTCTCCAAAAGAGAATCAAGCGTGTGTACAGGGGAATAAACGCAGCAGTGATAGGATTGGAGAGGTTCGGTGAGCAAATGAAGACCCTTTGAAGTCATATTGCATGGTACCCATTCCACGGGTCTCAACTCTCCAGGTTTAAGGTATTCTTCCTTCAGCTAAAACATGCATGTGGAACCCAGAGTATGATCAACCATGTGAACGGGAGACGTGTTCAAATATGTCTCAGTTTTCCTCCCCTGGTACTCGGGTGCAACATTCCAGACGCTTTACTAACACTCTCCCCACTTGGAGAGTCAGTCCCTTTAAACTCCTGTTTGGCCCAGTTTGCAATTTCTGCGGAAGATGAACAGGAATAGCGAGAACCAATGAGAGGCTAGCTGGAGGTGTCTGGACGGGCAAATTTAACTCTCATTTCCCACCAGGAAGAGGAATTAACCAAAGGCTCAGCATGCCGGGCCGGAACCAGATTAGGGCCTGAAGCCATCCTGCGGTGTTGCGGCCAGGTCACAAGAAAGCGAGTTGAAGAAAGGAGCTCAGGGGCACTGTAATTCACAAACCTGCAGAGTTATAAATGACAACTATCGTCCAAAAATAGACTGAAGTAAGGCTGCCAAGAGGACTTGAATGCGGGGCAGAATTGCAGGAAACCGATTTCAGGAGGTAGACTGGAATTGCATTGAAAGCATAGGAAAAGAGGCAGAACGTCCACAATGATGCACTTGGCCAAAAAGGGCGTATGCGTTTTTTCCTGAATATATTCAGGAAAAAACGCATACGCCCTTTTTGGCCAACCAAGCAAGCTTGCAAAGGAAATCTGCACTACAATGAAGTCTCACTTCCCCCCGGTCAAAAGGGCCATCTGAAAAAAGTGTAAAATCCAGAAAGGCAGGACAGGCCATGGAGAACTGGGAGCCTTGTTATGCTGATGGGCGGGATGTAAATTGCCAACAGACACTCGGGAGAAGTGTATGGTGTTTCCTGAAACATCTAAAAAACAAAGCAACAGAGCCTAGGGCACTTCCACTTATGGTCCTATAGCTTAGGGAATTCAAAATCAAAAAGACACAGCCACCCCAAAGTTTGGAACGGCTCTGTTTCCAAGAACCTCGTTTACAGTACAAGTTCAACATTGCAGAAAGTGAAAAATGGATAAAGAAGTTGTGGTATTTACTTACAAAGCAATATCACTCAGCAATGAAATCTGTGTCATCAGGCCCTTAGCAGCACAATGAGTGGATTCAGGTATGATGATTCTAACTGAAATAAGTCACACAGAAAAAGAAACATCATAAGATATCAGTAATACACGGAATGGAAACTTGGCTACACAGGAACTGAATTACAGAACAGAACAGGGTCTCAAATTTCGAAAACCAACTTATGCTTGCTTAAGGGGAAAGGTGAGTTGGGGTGCTGCATAAAACCAGAGATTGAAATGAGCACAGATAAAGTTCCTTAAGCCAAATATGGAATAGACAAGAGCTACTCCTTGCTCAACGAAATGGACTCAACACCGCATATTAAACGCCTAAGAATGTACCTGACTAGTAAGTATCTTAAAACCTATGGATTGCTATGTCTCCGAAAGAGAATCAAGCATGTGTACAGGGGCATAAACGCAGCAGTGATAGGATTGGAGAGGTTCGGTGAGCAAATGAAAACCCTTTGAAGTCATATTGCATGGTACCCATTCCACGGGTTTCAACTACCCAGGTTTTAGGTATTCTTCCTTCAGCTAAAACATGCATGTGGAACCCAAGTATGATCAACCATGTGAACGGGAGACGTGTTCAAATATGTCTCAGTTTTCCTCCCCTGGTACTCGGGTGCAACATTCCAGACGCTTTACTAACACTCTCCCCACTTGGAGAGTCAGCGCCTTTAACCTCCTGTTTGGCCCAGTTTGCAATTTCTGCGGAAGATGAACAGGAATAGCGAGAACCAATGAGAGGCTAGCTGGAGGTGTCTGGACGGGCAAATTTAACTCTCATTTCCCACCAGGAAGAGGAAATAACCAAAGGCTCAGTGTGCCATGCCGGAACCAGATTAGGGCCTGAAGCCATCCTGCGGTGTTGCGGCCAGCTCACAAGAAAGCGAGTTGAAGAAAGGAGCTCAGGGGCACTGTAATTCACAAACCTGCAGAGTTATAAATGACAGCTATCGTCCAAAAATAGACTGAAGTAAGGCTGCCAAGAGGACTTGAAAGCGTTGCAGAATTGCAGGAAACCGATTTCAGGAGGTAGACAGGAATTGCATTGAAAGCATAGGAAAAGAGGCAGAACGTCCACAATGATGCACTTGGCCAAAAAGGGCGTATGCGTTTTTTCCTGAATATATTCAGGAAAAAACGCATACGCCCTTTTGGCCAACCAAGCAAGCTTGCAAAGGAAATCTGCACTACAATGAAGTCTCACTTCCCCCTGGTCAAAAGGGCCATCTGAAAAAAGTGTAAAATCCAGAAAGGCAGGACAGGCCATGGAGAACTGGGAGCCTTGTTATGCTGATGGGCGGGATGTAAATTGCCAACAACCACTCGGGAGAAGTGTATGGTGTTTCCTGAAACATCTAAAAAACAAAGCAACAGAACCTAGGGCACTTCCACTTATGGTCCTATAGCTTAGGGAAATTAAAATCAAAAAGACACAGCCACCCCAAAGTTTGGAACGGCTCTGTTTACAAGAACCTCGTTTACAGTACAAGTTCAACATCGCAGAAAGTGAAAAATGGAGAAAGAAGTTGTGGTATTTACTTACAAAGCAATATCACTCAGCAATGAAATCTGTGTCATCAGGCCCTTAGCAGCACAATGAGTGGATTCAGGTATGATGATTCTAACTGAAATAAGTCACACAGAAAAAGAAACATCATAAGATATCAGTAATACACGGAATGGAAACTTGGCTACACAGGAACTGAATTACAGAACAGAACAGGGTCTCAAATTTCGAAAACCAACTTATGCTTGCTTAAGGGGAAAGGTGAGTTGGGGTGCTGCATAAAACCAGAGATTGAAATGAGCACAGATAAAGTTCCTTAAGCCAAATATGGAATAGACAAGAGCTACTCCTTGCTCAACGAAATGGACTCAACACTGCATATTAAACGCCTAAGAATGTACCTGACTAGTAAGTATCTTAAAACCTATGGATTGCTATGTGTCCGAAAGAGAATCAAGCATGTGTACAGGGGCATAAACGCAGCAGTGATAGGATTGGAGAGGTTCGGTGAGCAAATGAAGACCCTTTGAAGTCATATTGCATGGTACCCATTCCACGGGTTTCAACTACCCAGGTTTTAGGTATTCTTCCTTCAGCTAAAACACGCATGTGGAACCCAAGTATGATCAACCATGTGAACGGGAGACGTGTTCAAATATGTCTCAGTTTTCCTCCCCTGGTACTCGGGTGCAACATTCCAGACGCTTTACTAACACTCTCCCCACTTGGAGAGTCAGCGCCTTTAACCTCCTGTTTGGCCCAGTTTGCAAATTCTGCGGAAGATGAACAGGAATAGCGAGAACCAATGAGAGGCTAGCTGGAGGTGTCTGGACGGGCAAATTTAACTCTCATTTCCCACCAGGAAGAGGAAATAACCAAAGGCTCAGCATGCCGTGCCGGAACCAGATTAGGGCCTGAAGCCATCCTGCGGTGTTGCGGCCAGCTCAAAAGAAAGCGAGTTGAAGAAAGGAGCTCAGGGGCACTGTAATTCACAAACCTGCAGAGTTATAAATGACAGCTATCGTCCAAAAATAGACTGAAGTAAGGCTGCCAAGAGGACTTGAAAGCGGGGCAGAATTGCAGGAAACCGATTTCAGGAGGTAGACTGGAATTGCATTGAAAGCATAGGAAAAGAGGCAGAACGTCCACAATGATGCACTTGGCCAAAAAGGGCGTATGCGTTTTTTCCTGAATATATTCAGGAAAAAACGCATACGCCCTTTTGGCCAACCAAGCAAGCTTGCAAAGGAAATCTGCACTACAATGAAGTCTCACTTCCCCCCGGTCAAAAGGGCCATCTGAAAAAAGTGTAAAATCCAGAAAGGCAGGACAGGCCATGGAGAACTGGGAGCCTTGTTATGCTGATGGGCGGGATGTAAATTGCCAACAACCACTCGGGAGAAGTGTATGGTGTTTCCTGAAACATCTAAAAAACAAAGCAACAGAACCTAGGGCACTTCCACTTATGGTCCTATAGCTTAGGGAAATTAAAATCAAAAAGACACAGCCACCCCAAAGTTTGGAACGGCTCTGTTTACAAGAACCTCGTTTACAGTACAAGTTCAACATCGCAGAAAGTGAAAAATGGAGAAAGAAGTTGTGGTATTTACTTACAAAGCAATATCACTCAGCAATGAAATCTGTGTCATCAGGCCCTTAGCAGCACAATGAGTGGATTCAGGTATGATGATTCTAACTGAAATAAGTCACACAGAAAAAGAAACATCATAAGATATCAGTAATACACGGAATGTAAACTTGGCTACACAGGAACTGAATTACAGAACAGAACAGGGTCTCAAATTTAGAAAACCAACTTATGCTTGCTTAAGGGGAAAGGTGAGTTGGGGTGCTGCATAAAACCAGAGATTGAAATGAGCACAGATAAAGTTCCTTAAGCCAAATATGGAATAGACAAGAGCTACTCCTTGCTCAACGAAATGGACTCAACACCGCATATTAAACGCCTAAGAATGTACCTGACTAGTAAGTATCTTAAAACCTATGGATTGCTATGTCTCCGAAAGAGAATCAAGCATGTGTACAGGGGCATAAACGCAGCAGTGATAGGATTGGAGAGGTTCGGTGAGCAAATGAAGACCCTTTGAAGTCGTATTGCATGGTACCCATTCCACGGGTTTCAACTACCCAGGTTTTAGGTATTCTTCCTTCAGCTAAAACATGCATGTGGAACCCAAGTATGATCAACCATGTGAACGGGAGACGTGTTCAAATATGTCTCAGTTTTCCTCCCCTGGTACTCGGGTGCAACATTCCAGACGCTTTACTAACACTCTCCCCACTTGGAGAGTCAGCGCCTTTAACCTCCTGTTTGGCCCAGTTTGCAATTTCTGCGGAAGATGAACAGGAATAGCGAGAACCAATGAGAGACTAGCTGGAGGTGTCTGGACGGGCAAATTTAACTCTCATTTCCCACCAGGAAGAGGAATTAACCAAAGGCTCAGCGTGCCGTGCCGGAACCAGATTAGGGCCTGAAGCCATCCTGCGGTGTTGCGGCCAGCTCACAAGAAAGCGAGTTGAAGAAAGGAGCTCAGGGGCACTGTAATTCACAAGCCTGCAGAGTTATAAATGACAGCTATCGTCCAAAAATAGACTGAAGTAAGGCTGCCAAGAGGACTTGAAAGCGGGGCAGAATTGCAGGAAACCGATTTCAGGAGGTAGACTGGAATTGCATTGAAAGCATAGGAAAAGAGGCAGAACGTCCACAATGATGCACTTGGCCAAAAAGGGCGTATGCGTTTTTTCCTGAATATATTCAGGAAAAAACGCATACGCCCTTTTTGGCCAACCAAGCAAGCTTGCAAAGGAAATCTGCACTACAATGAAGTCTCACTTCCCCCCGGTCAAAAGGGCCATCTGAAAAAAGTGTAAAATCCAGAAAGGCAGGACAGGCCATGGAGAACTGGGAGCCTTGTTATGCTGATGGGCGGGATGTAAATTGCCAACAACCACTCGGGAGAAGTGTATGGTGTCTCCTGAAACATCTAAAAAACAAATCAACAGAGCCTAGGGCACTTCCACTTATGGTCCTATAGCTTAGGAAAATTAAAATAAAAAAGACACAGCCACCCCAAAGTTTGGAACGGCTCTGTTTACAAGAACCTCATTTACAGTACAAGCTCAACATCGCAGAAAGTGAAAAATGGATAAAGAAGTTGTGGTATTTACTTACAAAGCAATATCACTCAGCAATGAAATCTATGTCATCAGGCCCTTAGCAGCACAATGAGTGGATTCAGGTATGATGATTCTAACTGAAGTAAGTCACACAGAAGAAGAAACATCATAAGATATCAGTAATACACGGAATGTAAACTTGGCTACACAGGAACTGAATTACAGAACAGAACAGGGTCTCAAATTTAGAAAACCAACTTATGCTTGCTTAAGGGTAAAGGTGAATTGGGGTGCTGCATAACCAGAGATCGAAATGAGCACAGATAAAGTTCCTTAAGCCAAATATGGAATAGACAAGAGCTACTCCTTGCTCAACGAAATGGACTCAACACCGCATATTAAACGCCTAAGAATGTACCTGACTAGTAAGTATCTTAAAACCTATGGATTGCTATGTCTCCGAAAGAGAATCAAGCATGTGTACAGGGGCAAAAACGCAGCAGTGATAGGATTGGAGAGGTTCGGTGAGCAAATGAAGACCCTTTGAAGTCATATTGCATGGTACCCATTCCACGGGTTTCAACTACCCAGGTTTAAGGTATTCTTCCTTCAGCTAAAACATGCATGTGGAACCCAAGTATGATCAACCATGTGAACGGGAGACGTGTTCAAATATGTCTCAGTTTTCCTCCCCTGGTACTCGGGTGCAACATTCCAGACGCTTTACTAACACTCTCCCCACTTGGAGAGTCAGCGCCTTTAACCTCCTGTTTGGCCCAGCTTGCAATTTCTGCGGAAGATGAACAGGAATAGCGAGAACCAATGAGAGGCTAGCTGGAGGTGTCTGTACGGGCAAATTTAACTCTCATTTCCCACCAGGAAGAGGAAATAACCAAAGGCTCAGCGTACCGTACCGGAACCAGATTAGGGCCTGAAGCCATCCTGCGGTGTTGCGGCCAGGTCACAAGAAAGCGAGTTGAAGAAAGGAGCTCAGGGGCACTGTAATTCACAAACCTGCAGAGTTATAAATGACAGCTATCGTCCAAAAATAGACTGAAGTAAGGCTGCCAAGAGGACTTGAATGCGGGGCAGAATTGCAGGAAACCGATTTCAGGAGGTAGACTGGAATTGCATTGAAAGCATAGGAAAAGAGGCAGAACGTCCACAATGATGCACTTGGCCAAAAAGGGCGTATGCGTTTTTTCCTGAATATATTCAGGAAAAAACGCATACGCCCTTTTTGGCCAACCAAGCAAGCTTGCAAAGGAAATCTGCACTACAATGAAGTCTCACTTCCCCCCGGTCAAAAGGGCCATCTGAAAAAAGTGTAAAATCCAGAAAGGCAGGACAGGCCATGGAGAACTGGGAGCCTTGTTATGCTGATGGGCGGGATGTAAATTGCCAACAACCACTCGGGAGAAGTGTATGGTGTTTCCTGAAACACCTAAAAAACAAAGCAACAGAACCTAGGGCACTTCCACTTATGGTCCTATAGCTTAGGGAAATTAAAATCAAAAAGACACAGCCACCCCAAAATTTGGAACGGCTCTGTTTACAAGAACCTCGTTTACAGTACAAGTTCAACATCGCAGAAAGTGAAAAATGGATAAAGAAGTTGTGGTATTTACTTACAAAACAATATCACTCTGCAATGAAATCTGTGTCATCAGGCCCTTAGCAGCACAATGAGTGGATTCAGGTATGATGATTCTAACTGAAGTAAGTCACACAGAAAAAGAAACATCATAAGATATCAGTAATACACGGAATGTAAACTTGGCTACACAGGAACTGAATTACAGAACAGAACAGGGTCTCAAATTTAGAAAACCAACTTATGCTTGCTTAAGGGGAAAGGTGAGTTGGGGTGCTGCATAAAACCAGAGATTGAAATGAGCACAGATAAAGTTCCTTTAGCCAAATATGGAATAGACAAGAGCTACTCCTTGCTCAACGAAATGGACTCAAAACCCCATATTAAACCCCTAAGAATGTACCTGACTAGTAAGTATCTTAAAACCTATGGATTGCTATGTCTCCAAAAGAGAATCAAGCGTGTGTACAGGGGAATAAACGCAGCAGTGATAGGATTGGAGAGGTTCGGTGAGCAAATGAAGACCCTTTGAAGTCATATTGCATGGTACCCATTCCACGGGTCTCAACTCTCCAGGTTTAAGGTATTCTTCCTTCAGCTAAAACATGCATGTGGAACCCAGAGTATGATCAACCATGTGAACGGGAGACGTGTTCAAATATGTCTCAGTTTTCCTCCCCTGGTACTCGGGTGCAACATTCCAGATGCTTTACTAACACTCTCCCGACTTGGAGAGTCAGTCCCTTTAACCTCCTGCTTGGCCCAGTTTGCAATTTCTGCGGAAGATGAACAGGAATAGCGAGAACCAATGAGAGGCTAGCTGGAGGTGTCTGGACGGGCAAATTTAACTCTCATTTCCCACCAGGAAGAGGAATTAACCAAAGGCTCAGCATGCCGGGCCAGAACCAGATTAGGGCCTGAAGCCATCCTGCGGTGTTGCGGCCAGGTCACAAGAAAGCGAGTTGAAGAAAGGAGCTCAGGGGCACTGTAATTCACAAACCTGCAGAGTTATAAATGACAGCTATCGTCCAAAAATAGACTGAAGTAAGGCTGCCAAGAGGACTTGAAAGCGGGGCAGAATTGCAGGAAACCGATTTCAGGAGGTAGACTGGAATTGCATTGAAAGCATAGGAAAAGAGGCAGAACGTCCACAATGATGCACTTGGCCAAAAAGGGCGTATGCGTTTTTTCCTGAATATATTCAGGAAAAAACGCATACGCCCTTTTTGGCCAACCAAGCAAGCTTGCAAAGGAAATCTGCACTACAATGAAGTCTCACTTCCCCCCGGTCAAAAGGGCCATCTGAAAAAAGTGTAAAATCCAGAAAGGCAGGACAGGCCATGGAGAACTGGGAGCCTTGTTATGCTGATGGGCGGGATGTAAATTGCCAACAGACACTCGGGAGAAGTGTATGGTGTTTCCTGAAACATCTAAAAAACAAAGCAACAGAGCCTAGGGCACTGCCACTTATGGTCCTATAGCTTAGGGAAATTAAAATCAAAAAGACACAGCCACCCCAAAGATTGGGACGCCTCTGTTTACAAGAACCTCGTTTACAGTACAAGTTCAACATCGCAGAAAGTGTAAAATGGATAAAGAACTTGTGGTACTTACGTACAATGCAGTATCACTCAGCAATGAAATCTATGTCATCAGGCCCGTAGCAGCATAATGAGTGGATTCAGGTACGATGATTCTAACTGAAATAAGTCACACAGAAAAAGAAACATCATAAGATATCACTAATACACGGAATGTAAACTTGGCTACACAGGAACTGCATTCCAAAACAGAACAGGGTCTCAAATTTAGAAAACCAACTTATGCTTGCTTAAGGGTAAAGGTGAGTTGGGGTGCTGCATAAAACCAGAGATTGAAATGAGCACAGATAAAGTTCCTTAAGCCAAATATGGAATAGACAAGAGCTACTCCTTGCTCAACGAAATGGACTCAAAACCCCATATTAAACCCCTAAGAATGTACCTGACTAGTAAGTATCTTAAAACCTATGGATTGCTATGTCTCCAAAAGAGAATCAAGCGTGTGTACAGGGGAATAAACGCAGCAGTGATAGGATTGGAGAGGTTCGGTGAGCAAATGAAGACCCTTTGAAGTCATATTGCATGGTACCCATTCCACGGGTCTCAACTCTCCAGGTTTAAGGTATTCTTCCTTCAGCTAAAACATGCATGTGGAACCCAGAGTATGATCAACCATGTGAACGGGAGACGTGTTCAAATATGTCTCAGTTTTCCTCCCCTGGTACTCGGGTGCAACATTCCAGACGCTTTACTAACACTCTCCCCACTTGGAGAGTCAGTCCCTTTAAACTCCTGTTTGGCCCAGTTTGCAATTTCTGCGGAAGATGAACAGGAATAGCGAGAACCAATGAGAGGCTAGCTGGAGGTGTCTGGACGGGCAAATTTAACTCTCATTTCCCACCAGGAAGAGGAATTAACCAAAGGCTCAGCATGCCGGGCCGGAACCAGATTAGGGCCTGAAGCCATCCTGCGGTGTTGCGGCCAGGTCACAAGAAAGCGAGTTGAAGAAAGGAGCTCAGGGGCACTGTAATTCACAAACCTGCAGAGTTATAAATGACAACTATCGTCCAAAAATAGACTGAAGTAAGGCTGCCAAGAGGACTTGAATGCGGGGCAGAATTGCAGGAAACCGATTTCAGGAGGTAGACTGGAATTGCATTGAAAGCATAGGAAAAGAGGCAGAACGTCCACAATGATGCACTTGGCCAAAAAGGGCGTATGCGTTTTTTCCTGAATATATTCAGGAAAAAACGCATACGCCCTTTTTGGCCAACCAAGCAAGCTTGCAAAGGAAATCTGCACTACAATGAAGTCTCACTTCCCCCCGGTCAAAAGGGCCATCTGAAAAAAGTGTAAAATCCAGAAAGGCAGGACAGGCCATGGAGAACTGGGAGCCTTGTTATGCTGATGGGCGGGATGTAAATTGCCAACAGACACTCGGGAGAAGTGTATGGTGTTTCCTGAAACACCTAAAAAACAAAGCAACAGAACCTAGGGCACTTCCACTTATGGTCCTATAGCTTAGGGAAATTAAAATCAAAAAGACACAGCCACCCCAAAATTTGGAACGGCTCTGTTTACAAGAACCTCGTTTACAGTACAAGTTCAACATCGCAGAAAGTGAAAAATGGATAAAGAAGTTGTGGTATTTACTTACAAAACAATATCACTCTGCAATGAAATCTGTGTCATCAGGCCCTTAGCAGCACAATGAGTGGATTCAGGTATGATGATTCTAACTGAAGTAAGTCACACAGAAAAAGAAACATCATAAGATATCAGTAATACACGGAATGTAAACTTGGCTACACAGGAACTGAATTACAGAACAGAACAGGGTCTCAAATTTAGAAAACCAACTTATGCTTGCTTAAGGGGAAAGGTGAGTTGGGGTGCTGCATAAAACCAGAGATTGAAATGAGCACAGATAAAGTTCCTTTAGCCAAATATGGAATAGACAAGAGCTACTCCTTGCTCAACGAAATGGACTCAAAACCCCATATTAAACCCCTAAGAATGTACCTGACTAGTAAGTATCTTAAAACCTATGGATTGCTATGTCTCCAAAAGAGAATCAAGCGTGTGTACAGGGGAATAAACGCAGCAGTGATAGGATTGGAGAGGTTCGGTGAGCAAATGAAGACCCTTTGAAGTCATATTGCATGGTACCCATTCCACGGGTCTCAACTCTCCAGGTTTAAGGTATTCTTCCTTCAGCTAAAACATGCATGTGGAACCCAGAGTATTATCAACCATGTGAACGGGAGACGTGTTCAAATATGTCTCAGTTTTCCTCCCCTGGTACTCGGGTGCAACATTCCAGATGCTTTACTAACACTCTCCCGACTTGGAGAGTCAGTCCCTTTAACCTCCTGCTTGGCCCAGTTTGCAATTTCTGCGGAAGATGAACAGGAATAGCGAGAACCAATGAGAGGCTAGCTGGAGGTGTCTGGACGGGCAAATTTAACTCTCATTTCCCACCAGGAAGAGGAATTAACCAAAGGCTCAGCATGCCGGGCCGGAACCAGATTAGGGCCTGAAGCCATCCTGCGGTGTTGCGGCCAGGTCACAAGAAAGCGAGTTGAAGAAAGGAGCTCAGGGGCACTGTAATTCACAAACCTGCAGAGTTATAAATGACAGCTATCGTCCAAAAATAGACTGAAGTAAGGCTGCCAAGAGGACTTGAAAGCGGGGCAGAATTGCAGGAAACCGATTTCAGGAGGTAGACTGGAATTGCATTGAAAGCATAGGAAAAGAGGCAGAACGTCCACAATGATGCACTTGGCCAAAAAGGGCGTATGCGTTTTTTCCTGAATATATTCAGGAAAAAACGCATACGCCCTTTTTGGCCAACCAAGCAAGCTTGCAAAGGAAATCTGCACTACAATGAAGTCTCACTTCCCCCCGGTCAAAAGGGCCATCTGAAAAAAGTGTAAAATCCAGAAAGGCAGGACAGGCCATGGAGAACTGGGAGCCTTGTTATGCTGATGGGAGGGATGTAAATTGCCAACAGACACTCGGGAGAAGTGTATGGTGTTTCCTGAAACATCTAAAAAACAAAGCAACAGAGCCTAGGGCACTGCCACTTATGGTCCTATAGCTTAGGGAAATTAAAATCAAAAAGACACAGCCACCCCAAAGTTTGGGACGCCTCTGTTTACAAGAACCTCGTTTACAGTACAAGTTCAACATCGCAGAAAGTGTAAAATGGATAAAGAACTTGTGGTACTTACGTACAATGCAGTATCACTCAGCAATGAAATCTATGTCATCAGGCCCGTAGCAGCATAATGAGTGGATTCAGGTACGATGATTCTAACTGAAATAAGTCACACAGAAAAAGAAACATCATAAGATATCACTAATACACGGAATGTAAACTTGGCTACACAGGAACTGCATTCCAAAACAGAACAGGGTCTCAAATTTAGAAAACCAACTTATGCTTGCTTAAGGGTAAAGGTGAGTTGGGGTGCTGCATAAAACCAGAGATTGAAATGAGCACAGATAAAGTTCCTTAAGCCAAATATGGAATAGACAAGAGCTACTCCTTGCTCAACGAAATGGACTCAAAACCCCATATTAAACCCCTAAGAATGTACCTGACTAGTAAGTATCTTAAAACCTATGGATTGCTATGTCTCCAAAAGAGAATCAAGCGTGTGTACAGGGGAATAAACGCAGCAGTGATAGGATTGGAGAGGTTCGGTGAGCAAATGAAGACCCTTTGAAGTCATATTGCATGGTACCCATTACACGGGTCTCAACTCTCCAGGTTTAAGGTATTCTTCCTTCAGCTAAAACATGCATGTGGAACCCAGAGTATGATCAACCATGTGAACGGGAGACGTGTTCAAATATGTCTCAGTTTTCCTCCCCTGGTACTCGGGTGCAACATTCCAGACGCTTTACTAACACTCTCCCCACTTGGAGAGTCAGTCCCTTTAAACTCCTGTTTGGCCCAGTTTGCAATTTCTGCGGAAGATGAACAGGAATAGCGAGAACCAATGAGAGGCTAGCTGGAGGTGTCTGGACGGGCAAATTTAACTCTCATTTCCCACCAGGAAGAGGAATTAACCAAAGGCTCAGCATGCCGGGCCGGAACCAGATTAGGGCCTGAAGCCATCCTGCGGTGTTGCGGCCAGGTCACAAAAAAGCGAGTTGAAGAAAGGAGCTCAGGGGCACTGTAATTCACAAACCTGCAGAGTTATAAATGACAGCTATCGTCCAAAAATAGACTGAAGTAAGGCTGCCAAGAGGACTTGAAAGCGGGGCAGAATTGCAGGAAACCGATTTCAGGAGGTAGACTGGAATTGCATTGAAAGCATAGGAAAAGAGGCAGAACGTCCACAATGATGCACTTGGCCAAAAAGGGCGTATGCGTTTTTTCCTGAATATATTCAGGAAAAAACGCATACGCCCTTTTTGGCCAACCAAGCAAGCTTGCAAAGGAAATCTGCACTACAATGAAGTCTCACTTCCCCCCGGTCAAAAGGGCCATCTGAAAAAAGTGTAAAATCCAGAAAGGCAGGACAGGCCATGGAGAACTGGGAGCCTTGTTATGCTGATGGGAGGGATGTAAATTGCCAACAGACACTCGGGAGAAGTGTATGGTGTTTCCTGAAACATCTAAAAAACAAAGCAACAGAGCCTAGGGCACTGCCACTTATGGTCCTATAGCTTAGGGAAATTAAAATCAAAAAGACACAGCCACCCCAAAGTTTGGGACGCCTCTGTTTACAAGAACCTCGTTTACAGTACAAGTTCAACATCGCAGAAAGTGTAAAATGGATAAAGAACTTGTGGTACTTACGTACAATGCAGTATCACTCAGCAATGAAATCTATGTCATCAGGCCCGTAGCAGCATAATGAGTGGATTCAGGTACGATGATTCTAACTGAAATAAGTCACACAGAAAAAGAAACATCATAAGATATCACTAATACACGGAATGTAAACTTGGCTACACAGGAACTGCATTCCAAAACAGAACAGGGTCTCAAATTTAGAAAACCAACTTATGCTTGCTTAAGGGTAAAGGTGAGTTGGGGTGCTGCATAAAACCAGAGATTGAAATGAGCACAGATAAAGTTCCTTAAGCCAAATATGGAATAGGCAAGAGCTACTCCTTGCTCAACGAAATGGACTCAAAACCCCATATTAAACCCCTAAGAATGTACCTGACTAGTAAGTATCTTAAAACCTATAGATTGCTATGTCTCCAAAAGAGAATCAAGCGTGTGTACAGGGGAATAAACGCAGCAGTGATAGGATTGGAGAGGTTCGGTGAGCAAATGAAGACCCTTTGAAGTCATATTGCATGGTACCCATTACACGGGTCTCAACTCTCCAGGTTTAAGGTATTCTTCCTTCAGCTAAAACATGCATGTGGAACCCAGAGTATGATCAACCATGTGAACGGGAGACGTGTTCAAATATGTCTCAGTTTTCCTCCCCTGGTACTCGGGTGCAACATTCCAGACGCTTTACTAACACTCTCCCCACTTGGAGAGTCAGTCCCTTTAACCTCCTGTTTGGCCCAGTTTGCAATTTCTGCGGAAGATGAACAGGAATAGCGAGAACCAATGAGAGGCTAGCTGGAGGTGTCTGGACGGGCAAATTTAACTCTCATTTCCCACCAGGAAGAGGAAATAACCAAAGGCTCCGCGTGCCGGGCCGGAACCAGATTAGGGCCTGAAGCCATCCTGCGGTGTTGCGGCCAGGTCACAAGAAAGCGAGTTGAAGAAAGGAGCTCAGGGGCACTGTAATTCACAAACCTGCAGAGTTATAAATGACAGCTATCGTCCAAAAATAGACTGAAGTAAGGCTGCCAAGAGGACTTGAAAGCGGGGCAGAATTGCAGGAAACCGATTTCAGGAGGTAGACTGGAATTGCATTGAAAGCATAGGAAAAGAGGCAGAACGTCCACAATGATGCACTTGGCCAAAAAGGGCGTATGCGTTTTTTCCTGAATATATTCAGGAAAAAACGCATACGCCCTTTTTGGCCAACCAAGCAAGCTTGCAAAGGAAATCTGCACTACAATGAAGTCTCACTTCCCCCCGGTCAAAAGGGCCATCTGAAAAAAGTGTAAAATCCAGAAAGGCAGGACAGGCCATGGAGAACTGGGAGCCTTGTTATGCTGATGGGCGGGATGTAAATTGCCAACAACCACTCGGGAGAAGTGTATGGTGTCTCCTGAAACATCTAAAAAACAAATCAACAGAGCCTAGGGCACTTCCACTTATGGTCCTATAGCTTAGGAAAATTAAAATAAAAAAGACACAGCCACCCCAAAGTTTGGAACGGCTCTGTTTACAAGAACCTCGTTTACAGTACAAGCTCAACATCGCAGAAAGTGAAAAATGGATAAAGAAGTTGTGGTATTTACTTACAAAGCAATATCACTCAGCAATGAAATCTGTGTCATCAGGCCCTTAGCAGCACAATGAGTGGATTCAGGTATGATGATTCTAACTGAAGTAAGTCACACAGAAAAAGAAACATCATAAGATATCAGTAATACACGGAATGTAAACTTGGCTACACAGGAACTGAATTACAGAACAGAACAGGGTCTCAAATTTAGAAAACCAACTTATGCTTGCTTAAGGGTAAAGGTGAATTGGGGTGCTGCATAACCAGAGATCGAAATGAGCACAGATAAAGTTCCTTAAGCCAAATATGGAATAGACAAGAGCTACTCCTTGCTCAACGAAATGGACTCAACACCGCATATTAAACGCCTAAGAATGTACCTGACTAGTAAGTATCTTAAAACCTATGGATTGCTATGTCTCCGAAAGAGAATCAAGCATGTGTACAGGGGCAAAAACGCAGCAGTGATAGGATTGGAGAGGTTCGGTGAGCAAATGAAGACCCTTTGAAGTCATATTGCATGGTACCCATTCCACGGGTTTCAACTACCCAGGTTTAAGGTATTCTTCCTTCAGCTAAAACATGCATGTGGAACCTAGAGTATGATCAACCATGCGATCGGGAGACGTGTTCAAATATGTCTCAGTTTTTGTACCCTGGTACTCGGGTGCAACATTCCAGACGCTTTACTAACACTCTCCCGACTTGGAGAGTCAGTCCCTTTAACCTCCTGTTTGGCCCAGTTTGAAATTTCTGCGGAAGATGAACAGGAATAGCGAGAACCAATGAGAGGCTAGCTGGAGGTATCTGGACGGGCAAATTTAACTCTCATTTCCCACCAGGAAGAGGAATTAACCAAAGGCTCAGCGTGCCGTGTCGGAACCAGATTAGGGCCTGAAGCCATCCTGCGGTGTTGTGGCCAGCTCAAAAGAAAGCGAGTTGAGGAAAGGAGCTCAGGGGCACTGTAATTCACAAACCTGCAGAGTTATAAATGACAGCTATCGTCCAAAAATAGACTGAAGTAAGGCTGCCAAGAGGACTTGAAAGCGGGGCAGAATTGCAGGAAACCGATTTCAGGAGGTAGACTGGAATTGCATTGAAAGCATAGGAAAAGAGGCAGAACGTCCACAATGATGCACTTGGCCAAAAAGGGCGTATGCGTTTTTTCCTGAATATATTCAGGAAAAAACGCATACGCCCTTTTTGGCCAACCAAGCAAGCTTGCAAAGGAAATCTGCACTACAATGAAGTCTCACTTCCCCCCGGTCAAAAGGGCCATCTGAAAAAAGTGTAAAATCCAGAAAGGCAGGACAGGCCATGGAGAACTGGGAGCCTTGTTATGCTGATGGGCAGGATGTAAATTGCCAACAGACACTCGGGAGAAGTGTATGGTGTTTCCTGAAACATCTAAAAAACAAAGCAACAGAGCCTAGGGCACTGCCACTTATGGTCCTATAGCTTAGGGAAATCAAAATCAAAAAGACACAGCCACCCCAAAATTTGGGACGCCTCTGTTTACAAGAACCTCGTTTACAGTACAAGTTCAACATCGCAGAAAGTGAAAAATGGATAAAGAAGTTGTGGTATTTACTTACAAAGCAATATCACTCAGCAATGAAATCTATGTCATCAGGCCCTGAGCAGCACAATGAGTGGATTCCGGTATGATGATTCTAACTGAAATAAGTCACACAGAAAAAGAAACATCATAAGATATCAGTAATATACGGAATGTAAACTTGGCTACACAGGAACTGAATTACAGAACAGAACAGGGTCTCAAATTTAGAAAACCAACTTATGCTTGCTTAAGGGTAAAGGTGAGTTGGGGTGCTGCATAAAACCAGAGATTGAAATGAGCACAGATAAAGTTCCTTAAGCCAAATATGGAATAGACAAGAGCTACTCCTTGCTCAACGAAATGGACTCAACACCGCATATTAAACGCCTAAGAATGTACCTGACTAGTAAGTATCTTAAAACCTATGGATTGCTATGTCTCCGAAAGAGAATCAAGCATGTGTACAGGGGCATAAACGCAGCAGTGATAGGATTGGAGAGGTTCGGTGAGCAAATGAAGACCCTTTGAAGTCATATTGCATGGTACCCATTCCACGGGTCTCAACTCTCCAGGTTTAAGGTATTCTTCCTTCAGCTAAAACATGCATGTGGAACCCAAGTATGATCAACCATGTGAATGGGAGACGTGTTCAAATATGTCTCAGTTTTCCTCCCCTGGTACTCGGGTGCAACATTCCAGACGCTTTACTAACACTCTCCCCACTTGGAGAGTCAGCGCCTTTAACCTCCTGTTTGGCCCAGCTTGCAATTTCTGCGGAAGATGAACAGGAATAGCGAGAACCAATGAGAGGCTAGCTGGAGGTGTCTGTACGGGCAAATTTAACTCTCATTTCCCACCAGGAAGAGGAAATAACCAAAGGCTCAGCGTACCGTACCGGAACCAGATTAGGGCCTGAAGCCATCCTGCGGTGTTGCGGCCAGGTCACAAGAAAGCGAGTTGAAGAAAGGAGCTCAGGGGCACTGTAATTCACAAACCTGCAGAGTTATAAATGACAGCTATCGTCCAAAAATAGACTGAAGTAAGGCTGCCAAGAGGACTTGAATGCGGGGCAGAATTGCAGGAAACCGATTTCAGGAGGTAGACTGGAATTGCATTGAAAGCATAGGAAAAGAGGCAGAACGTCCACAATGATGCACTTGGCCAAAAAGGGCGTATGCGTTTTTTCCTGAATATATTCAGGAAAAAACGCATACGCCCTTTTTGGCCAACCAAGCAAGCTTGCAAAGGAAATCTGCACTACAATGAAGTCTCACTTCCCCCCGGTCAAAAGGGCCATCTGAAAAAAGTGTAAAATCCAGAAAGGCAGGACAGGCCATGGAGAACTGGGAGCCTTGTTATGCTGATGGGCGGGATGTAAATTGCCAACAACCACTCGGGAGAAGTGTATGGTGTTTCCTGAAACACCTAAAAAACAAAGCAACAGAACCTAGGGCACTTCCACTTATGGTCCTATAGCTTAGGGAAATTAAAATCAAAAAGACACAGCCACCCCAAAATTTGGAACGGCTCTGTTTACAAGAACCTCGTTTACAGTACAAGTTCAACATCGCAGAAAGTGAAAAATGGATAAAGAAGTTGTGGTATTTACTTACAAAACAATATCACTCTGCAATGAAATCTGTGTCATCAGGCCCTTAGCAGCACAATGAGTGGATTCAGGTATGATGATTCTAACTGAAGTAACTCACACAGAAAAAGAAACATCATAAGATATCAGTAATACACGGAATGTAAACTTGGCTACACAGGAACTGAATTACAGAACAGAACAGGGTCTCAAATTTAGAAAACCAACTTATGCTTGCTTAAGGGGAAAGGTGAGTTGGGGTGCTGCATAAAACCAGAGATTGAAATGAGCACAGATAAAGTTCCTTTAGCCAAATATGGAATAGACAAGAGCTACTCCTTGCTCAATGAAATGGACTCAAAACCCCATATTAAACCCCTAAGAATGTACCTGACTAGTAAGTATCTTAAAACCTATGGATTGCTATGTCTCCAAGAGAGAATCAAGCGTGTGTACAGGGGAATAAATGCAGCAGTGATAGGATTGGAGAGGTTCGGTGAGCAAATGAAGACCCTTTGAAGTCATATTGCATGGTACCCATTCCACGGGTCTCAACTCTCCAGGTTTAAGGTATTCTTCCTTCAGCTAAAACATGCATGTGGAACCCAGAGTATGATCAACCATGTGAACGGGAGACGTGTTCAAATATGTCTCAGTTTTCCTCCCCTGGTACTCGGGTGCAACATTCCAGATGCTTTACTAACACTCTCCCGACTTGGAGAGTCAGTCTCTTTAACCTCCTGCTTGGCCCAGTTTGCAATTTCTGCGGAAGATGAACAGGAATAGCGAGAACCAATGAGAGGCTAGCTGGAGGTGTCTGGACGGGCAAATTTAACTCTCATTTCCCACCAGGAAGAGGAATTAACCAAAGGCTCAGCATGCCGGGCCAGAACCAGATTAGGGCCTGAAGCCATCCTGCGGTGTTGCGGCCAGGTCACAAGAAAGCGAGTTGAAGAAAGGAGCTCAGGGGCACTGTAATTCACAAACCTGCAGAGTTATAAATGACAGCTATCGTCCAAAAATAGACTGAAGTAAGGCTGCCAAGAGGACTTGAAAGCGGGGCAGAATTGCAGGAAACCGATTTCAGGAGGTAGACTGGAATTGCATTGAAAGCATAGGAAAAGAGGCAGAACGTCCACAATGATGCACTTGGCCAAAAAGGGCGTATGCGTTTTTTCCTGAATATATTCAGGAAAAAACGCATACGCCCTTTTTGGCCAACCAAGCAAGCTTGCAAAGGAAATCTGCACTACAATGAAGTCTCACTTCCCCCCGGTCAAAAGGGCCATCTGAAAAAAGTGTAAAATCCAGAAAGGCAGGACAGGCCATGGAGAACTGGGAGCCTTGTTATGCTGATGGGAGGGATGTAAATTGCCAACAGACACTCCGGAGAAGTGTATGGTGTTTCCTGAAACATCTAAAAAACAAAGCAACAGAGCCTAGGGCACTGCCACTTATGGTCCTATAGCTTAGGGAAATTAAAATCAAAAAGACACAGCCACCCCAAAGTTTGGGACGCCTCTGTTTACAAGAACCTCGTTTACAGTACAAGTTCAACATCGCAGAAAGTGAAAAATGGATAAAGAACTTGTGGTACTTACGTACAATGCAGTATCACTCAGCAATGAAATCTATGTCATCAGGCCCGTAGCAGCATAATGAGTGGATTCAGGTACGATGATTCTAACTGAAATAAGTCACACAGAAAAAGAAACATCATAAGATATCACTAATACACGGAATGTAAACTTGGCTACACAGGAACTGCATTCCAAAACAGAACAGGGTCTCAAATTTAGAAAACCAACTTATGCTTGCTTAAGGGTAAAGGTGAGTTGGGGTGCTGCATAAAACCAGAGATTGAAGTGAGCACAGATAAAGTTCCTTTAGCCAAATATGGAATAGACAAGAGCTACTCCTTGCTCAACGAAATGGACTCAAAACCCCATATTAAACCCCTAAGAATGTACCTGACTAGTAAGTATCTTAAAACCTATGGATTGCTATGTCTCCAAAAGAGAATCAAGCGTGTGTACAGGGGAATAAACGCAGCAGTGATAGGATTGGAGAGGTTCGGTGAGCAAATGAAGACCCTTTGAAGTCATATTGCATGGTACCCATTCCACGGGTCTCAACTCTCCAGGTTTAAGGTATTCTTCCTTCAGCTAAAACATGCATGTGGAACCCAGAGTATTATCAACCATGTGAACGGGAGACGTGTTCAAATATGTCTCAGTTTTCCTCCCCTGGTACTCGGGTGCAACATTCCAGATGCTTTACTAACACTCTCCCGACTTGGAGAGTCAGTCCCTTTAACCTCCTGCTTGGCCCAGTTTGCAATTTCTGCGGAAGATGAACAGGAATAGCGAGAACCAATGAGAGGCTAGCTGGAGGTGTCTGGACGGGCAAATTTAACTCTCATTTCCCACCAGGAAGAGGAATTAACCAAAGGCTCAGCATGCCGGGCCGGAACCAGATTAGGGCCTGAAGCCATCCTGCGGTGTTGCGGCCAGGTCACAAGAAAGCGAGTTGAAGAAAGGAGCTCAGGGGCACTGTAATTCACAAACCTGCAGAGTTATAAATGACAGCTATCGTCCAAAAATAGACTGAAGTAAGGCTGCCAAGAGGACTTGAAAGCAGGGCAGAATTGCAGGAAACCGATTTCAGGAGGTAGACTGGAATTGCATTGAAAGCATAGGAAAAGAGGCAGAACGTCCACAATGATGCACTTGGCCAAAAAGGGCGTATGCGTTTTTTCCTGAATATATTCAGGAAAAAACGCATACGCCCTTTTTGGCCAACCAAGCAAGCTTGCAAAGGAAATCTGCACTACAATGAAGTCTCACTTCCCCCTGGTCAAAAGGGCCATCTGAAAAAATTGTAAAATCCAGAAAGGCAGGACAGGCCATGGAGAACTGGGAGCCTTGTTATGCTGATGGGCGGGATGTAAATTGCCAACAACCACTCGGGAGAAGTGTATGGTGTTTCCTGAAACATCTAAAAAACAAAGCAACAGAACCTAGGGCACTTCCACTTATGGTCCTATAGCTTAGGGAAATTAAAATCAAAAAGACACAGCCACCCCAACGTTTGGGACGCCTCTGTTTACAAGAACCTCGTTTACAGTACATGTTCAACATCGCAGAAAGTGAAAAATGGAGAAAGAAGTTGTGGTATTCACTTACAAAGCAATATCACTCAGCAATGAAATCTCTGTCATCAGGCCCTTAGCAGCACAATGAGTGGATTCAGGTATGATGATTCTAACTGAAATAAGTTACACAGAAAAAGAAACATCATAAGATATCAGTAATACATGGAATGGAAACTTGGCTACACAGGAACTGAATTACAGAACAGAACAGTGTCTCAAATTTAGAAAAACAACTTATGCTTGCTTAAGGGTAAAGGTGAGTTGGGGTGCTGCATAACACCAGAATTTGAAATGAGCACAGATAAAGTTCCTTAAGCCAAATATGGAATAGACAAGAGCTACTCCTTGCTCAACGAAATGGACTCAACACCGCGTATTAAACGCCTAAGAATGTACCTGACTTGTAAGTATCTTAAAACCTATGGATTGTTATGTCTCCGAAAGAGAATCAAGCATGTGTACAGGGGCATAAACGCACCAGTGATAGGATTGGAGAGGTTCGGTGAGCAAATGAAGACCCTTTGAAGTCATATTGCATGGTACCCATTACACGGGTCTCAACTCTCCAGGTTTAAGGTATTCTTCCTTCAGCTAAAACATGCATGTGGAACCCAGAGTATGATCAACCATGTGAACGGGAGACGTGTTCAAATATGTCTCAGTTTTCCTCCCCTGGTACTCGGGTGCAACATTCCAGACGCTTTACTAACACTCTCCCCACTTGGAGAGTCAGTCCCTTTAAACTCCTGTTTGGCCCAGTTTGCAATTTCTGCGGAAGATGAACAGGAATAGCGAGAACCAATGAGAGGCTAGCTGGAGGTGTCTGGACGGGCAAATTTAACTCTCATTTCCCACCAGGAAGAGGAATTAACCAAAGGCTCAGCATGCCGGGCCGGAACCAGATTAGGGCCTGAAGCCATCCTGCGGTGTTGCGGCCAGGTCACAAGAAAGCGAGTTGAAGAAAGGAGCTCAGGGGCACTGTAATTCACAAACCTGCAGAGTTATAAATGACAGCTATCGTCCAAAAATAGACTGAAGTAAGGCTGCCAAGAGGACTTGAAAGCGGGGCAGAATTGCAGGAAACCGATTTCAGGAGGTAGACTGGAATTGCATTGAAAGCATAGGAAAAGAGGCAGAACGTCCACAATGATGCACTTGGCCAAAAAGGGCGTATGCGTTTTTTCCTGAATATATTCAGGAAAAAACGCATACGCCCTTTTTGGCCAACCAAGCAAGCTTGCAAAGGAAATCTGCACTACAATGAAGTCTCACTTCGCCCCGGTCAAAAGGGCCATCTGAAAAAAGTGTAAAATCCAGAAAGGCAGGACAGGCCATGGAGAACTGGGAGCCTTGTTATGCTGATGGGAGGGATGTAAATTGCCAACAGACACTCGGGAGAAGTGTATGGTGTTTCCTGAAACATCTAAAAAACAAAGCAACAGAGCCTAGGGCACTGCCACTTATGGTCCTATAGCTTAGGGAAATTAAAATCAAAAAGACACAGCCACCCCAAAGTTTGGGACGCCTCTGTTTACAAGAACCTCGTTTACAGTACAAGTTCAACATCGCAGAAAGTGTAAAATGGATAAAGAACTTGTGGTACTTACGTACAATGCAGTATCACTCAGCAATGAAATCTATGTCATCAGGCCCGTAGCAGCATAATGAGTGGATTCAGGTACGATGATTCTAACTGAAATAAGTCACACAGAAAAAGAAACATCATAAGATATCACTAATACACGGAATGTAAACTTGGCTACACAGGAACTGCATTCCAAAACAGAACAGGGTCTCAAATTTAGAAAACCAACTTATGCTTGCTTAAGGGTAAAGGTGAGTTGGGGTGCTGCATAAAACCAGAGATTGAAATGAGCACAGATAAAGTTCCTTAAGCCAAATATGGAATAGACAAGAGCTACTCCTTGCTCAACGAAATGGACTCAAAACCCCATATTAAACCCCTAAGAATGTACCTGACTAGTAAGTATCTTAAAACCTATAGATTGCTATGTCTCCAAAAGAGAATCAAGCGTGTGTACAGGGGAATAAACGCAGCAGTGATAGGATTGGAGAGGTTCGGTGAGCAAATGAAGACCCTTTGAAGTCATATTGCATGGTACCCATTACACGGGTCTCAACTCTCCAGGTTTAAGGTATTCTTCCTTCAGCTAAAACATGCATGTGGAACCCAGAGTATGATCAACCATGTGAACGGGAGACGTGTTCAAATATGTCTCAGTTTTCCTCCCCTGGTACTCGGGTGCAACATTCCAGACGCTTTACTAACACTCTCCCCACTTGGAGAGTCAGTCCCTTTAACCTCCTGTTTGGCCCAGTTTGCAATTTCTGCGGAAGATGAACAGGAATAGCGAGAACCAATGAGAGACTAGCTGGAGGTGTCTGGACGGGCAAATTTAACTCTCATTTCCCACCAGGAAGAGGAAATAACCAAAGGCTCAGCGTGCCGGGCCGGAACCAGATTAGGGCCTGAAGCCATCCTGCGGTGTTGCGGCCAGGTCACAAGAAAGCGAGTTGAAGAAAGGAGCTCAGGGGCACTGTAATTCACAAACCTGCAGAGTTATAAATGACAGCTATCGTCCAAAAATAGACTGAAGTAAGGCTGCCAAGAGGACTTGAAAGCGGGGCAGAATTGCAGGAAACCGATTGCAGGAGGTAGACTGGAATTGCATTGAAAGCATAGGAAAAGAGGCAGAACGTCCACAATGATGCACTTGGCCAAAAAGGGCGTATGCGTTTTTTCCTGAATATATTCAGGAAAAAACGCATACGCCCTTTTTGGCCAACCAAGCAAGCTTGCAAAGGAAATCTGCACTACAATGAAGTCTCACTTACCCCCGGTCAAAAGGGCCATCTGAAAAAAGTGTAAAATCCAGAAATGCAACAGGCCATTGAGAACCGGGAGCCTTGTTATGCTGATGGGCGGGATGTAAATTGCCAACAGACACTTGGGAGAAGTGTATGGTGTTTCCTGAAACATCTAAAAAACAAAGCAACAGAGCCTAGGGCACTTCCACTTATGGTCCTATAGCTTAGGGAATTTAAAATCAAAAAGACACAGCCACCCCAAAGTTTGGAACGGCTCTGTTTACAAGAACCTCGTTTACAGTACAAGTTCAACATCGCAGAAAGTGAAAAATGGATAAAAAAGTTGTGGTATTTACTTACAAAGCAATATCACTCAGCAATGAAATCTGTGTCATCAGGCCCTTAGCAGCACAATGAGTGGATTCAGGTATGATGATTCTAACTGAAATAAGTCACACAGAAAAAGAAACATCATAAGATATCAGTAGGGCGGAGGTCGGGGCTGCGTAGTGGGAGGCGGACTGGCGAGGGGCGCCGGAAGAGCTGCAGGTGCGGCCCAGCGGCCGATTCCGCGGGCCCGCCGAGCCAGGAGGTACTGAGCCGCCGCCGCCGCCGCCGCCGCCCTCGGCCCGGCCTGCAGCGGGGTATGGGGGCGGTGCGGCTCCTCGGCCCCCTCCCCCTCTCTCCCTCCTCTCCACCCCTCCCCTTCCCGTGGTCCCGGGCTCCCGGACCCTCCCCCAGGGCCGCATTCTCCTCTCCCCGTCTTCCTGTCCTCTTCCGCTGTCCTCTCGTTCCCCACCCCCAAGCATAAACACCCCTCCGCGTCCCAGGCGTCTCCCGTCGCCCCTCCCCCCTCCCCGGGGGTCCGCCCTCCAGCGTTCCGGGGGTTCCCGAGGTCTCTCTAGCGGCAGCTTTCTGTAAGCGCGGTCCCGAAGATGGGAGGCGCGGTGAGTGCTGGTGAAGACAACGACGAGCTGATAGACCATCTGAAGGCGGCGCAGTACATCCGCTCCGAGCTGGTGGAGCAGGCCTTCCGAGCTGTTGACCGCGCCGACTATTACCTCGAGGAGTTTAAGGAGAACGCGTACAAGGACCTGGCGTGGAAGCACGGGAACATCCACCTCTCTGCTCCGTGCATCTATTCAGAGGTGATGGAGGCCCTGGACCTGCAGCCTGGCCTTTCCTTCCTGAACCTGGGCAGTGGCACCGGCTACCTCAGCTCCATGGTGGGGCTCATCCTCGGTCCTTTTGGTGTGAACCACGGGGTGGAACTCCATTCAGATGTGACAGAGTATGCGAAGCAGAAGCTGGACTTTTTCATCAGGACGAGTGACAGCTTCGACAAGTTTGACTTCTGCGAGCCCTCCTTCGTCACCGGCAATTGCCTGGAGATCTCTCCAGGCTGCTCTCAGTATGACCGGGTGTACTGCGGGGCAGGCGTGCAGAAGCAGCACGAGGGGTACATGAAGAGCCTCCTCAAAGTCGGGGGCGTCCTGGTCATGCCGCTGGAAGAGAAGTTGACTAAGATAACTCGGACGGGTCCTTCCGCCTGGGAAACCAAAAAGATTCTGGCTGTGTCTTTTGCTCCACTCGTCCAGCCCTGCCAGTTGGAGTCAGGAGAATCACGACTTGTCCACACCCCTGGCGGTTCGCAGCCTCCAGGACCTGGCGCGCATTGCCATCCGGGGCACCATTAAGAAGGTCATCCACCAGGAAGCTGTGAACAAAAACGGGAACGGACTGAAGAACACTCCCAGGTTTAAACGGAGGAGAGTTCGCCGCCGCCGAATGGAAACGATTGTCTTTTTGGACAAAGAGGTGTTTGCCAGTTGGCTCTCCAACCCCTCTGATGACACCAGCTGCGGAGACCTGGAAGACGAGCGGCAAGAAGAAGAGGTGACAACCCCGCCGGACACCAAGCCCGAGCCCCCGGTGAACTTCCTGCGTGAGAAGGTCCTGAGCCTCCCTCTGCCAGATCCCCTGAAGTACTACCTGCTTTATTACAGAGAAAAGTAAGTCTGTGGTCCAGGGGAGGAGGCCAAGCCTTCCTGGAGGGCTGCCCGCAGCAGGTGCACTGGAGGAGGAAGGGGCTCCCGCTCTGCATCTCGTCTTCTCGTCTGTCCTTGACTGTCCTGTAGAGTTTTCATCCAGTCATCTGATTTCTGTAAACATAGTCTGACAAACATAAGGTGCAAGGGGGAATGTCTCAAAAGGGCGAGAGTCTCCTGGAGGAGGGGTTGACTTCACACTCTCAGGAAATGCTGAGGTCTACACGTGGAGGTGGCCTGGAGACCGTTTCTTACACAAGGTACACGTGTCTGCATCAGAAAGGAAAACTGAAGTTGAAATTAATCTGTGTTTCTTATAAAAGGTGAGACAAAAAGCACAAGTTGCTAAGTGTATGAAATCTTTTCTGAGTGGGACACGCCTATGTGCAAGTTTGAATTTTACGGAATCAACCTCTTAATTACTGGCACCGAGTAATTAAAGATTTATTAAAAGATTAATTTAAAAGATTTAACTAAATGTTTTAGTTATTTGGAACGTGGATACTTGATTGAAAAGCCCTCTCTTATTTTAAGTAAATTAATTACATCTTACATGAGTTGTCAATTGTAATTTTAAAAAACAAAAATTGTGATGGGGAGAGGAATGAACGTATCAGATTGCCAGGTGTCTTTGTGGAATTGCAAAAGAATTCCAAGGCATTTTTTTCTGACACCTTTTGTTACCTTTAAAGTAACCAACATTGAGTAATCCCGTCAAAGAAAGTCCTGAAGAATGAAACAAGTGTTGTGTGTAAGTAATGAGCTGCATTACTTTTGCCCCAGAGACAGAGAGTACTGTTGACTCAACTTTAAATACAGTCAACGGTGTCTAAGGCTCAGTCCTCAGAGCAGGTGGGAAGTACTGGCTGCAGGAAATGGATTGGGGACGGTGTAGACGGCCTGTGGGTTGGTGTTTTGTTTTTTTTTTCAGTTGGCTATTGTTCTGTAATCACATAACAGTACTGATTCATAGATTTTATCTTTTATAATTCTGGAGAAAAATATTTGTTAGTTTTGTAATTTTTCCTAAGAACAAACGCGTGTTTGGTACATTGCATTAGAACAGTTTCACTCAAGTTTGACTTGTGGAATCCATCTTCTCCAGCGCTGTGTGTTGAGAGCTTCCTGTCTTATTAAGTCGTGGGTCTAGAAGAAGAGGCCGTCCTTTTAGTTAGGTGGCAGGATGTTTACAAGTGACACTGCTTCTTCCAAAACATTGGTTCTTTTCAGACTTTTCAGTTTTAACCAAAGTTAAACCCCAAATCAGAGTCATCCAGATTTTATGATTCATTTGATCTCTCAGCCTCTCAGGAGTTGCTGGATTTCAGTGTCTTTGTGGTTTTACCAGCTTCGCGGAGTTCTGGTTATTTTGTTTTGCCATTTATGCTTTTTTAAAGTAACTGAGTCATTTTATCACAGAACACTGTGTGCACACATAGCTGGGAAAGCGGGTATATTGCCCTAAATGGGTACCGTTAAGCTGTTGTAAAGAAGGGTTTCTTCATAGTCGTGTTTACCTGCCTTTAACTGAACGTCAAGCCTCATTGTCTCAGAGAGAAAAGCATGAGTCACGTTTACTTGCTAAGACTTCGGTTTGCAGATCTTGTTGACGTCATTCTAATTGATTTGTAGAGACCTCTGCAACACGTGGACGTTTTTGGACATGATATCTGAAATATTTTATATTAGGTGGCTTGACTAAATGTTTTTCTGTAATTGTATATGGATTTCCTTTTTTTTCAACCACATTTGCCTTTATGCTAGATTGTAGAAAGTCTTTGCGAGGCATAAGACATGTTTTCCCCTATGTATGTTAAACCTTTCCTAACATTTTGTATTTACATGTTGGTTTGTGACTTTTAAACCAGAATTTGGTTACAAGATATATATATATAGATATTGAATATAATATATGTGAAATAATTTGGTATTGATCTATCTAATAAACATAAAGGAGAATCATCAGTGAGTTTCCCTGTGTGTCAGCACCTTTCTCCGGAGTCAGTCTGAGACACTACTTTCTGTTTTCAGACAGATGACTTATATATATAGTCTGTTGTCTGCAAGCTCTGTATTGTAAACCACATTCTAGACAATGGCTGACTTTTGTGTTTCGATTAGTCTGCATTTTTATATGTGACTTTCGTCTTGCAAGTAGTGCAGCCATAGACATGTGCAAAACAAGCAACAAATGTATAATATTAAGCACATAAGACAGAAGCCAGCTGCGTATTTAAAAGTATTTTTGCCCATCTGGAACTTTCAGGGGATTAAGGCGAGAAATATGAAACAAAGGTTTTGATGAACTGATACACAAGCGATACCAATAAAGGTAGTTACGGCAAAAAAAAAAAAAAAAGATATCAGTAATACACGGAATGTAAACTTGGCTACACAGGAACTGAATTACAGAACAGAACAGGGTCTCAAATTTAGAAAACCAACTTATGCTTGCTTAAGGGGAAAGGTGAGTTGGGGTGCTGCATAAAACCAGATTGAAATGATCACAGATAAAGTTCCTTAAGCCAAATATGGAATAGACAAGAGCTACTCCTTGCTCAACGAAATGGACTCAACACCGCATATTAAACGCCTAAGAATGTACCTGACTAGTAAGTATCTTAAAACCTATGGATTGCTATGTCTCCGAAAGAGAATCAAGCATGTGTACAGGGGCATAAACGCAGCAGTGATAGGATTGGAGAGGTTCGGTGAGCAAATGAAGACCCTTTGAAGTCATATTGCATGGTACCCATTCCACGGGTTTCAACTACCCAGGTTTAAGGTATTCTTCCTTCAGCTAAAACATGCATGTGGAACCTAGAGTATGATCAACCATGTGATCGGGAGACGTGTTCAAATATGTCTCAGTTTTCGTACCCTGGTACTCGGGTGCAACATTCCAGACGCTTTACTAACACTCTCCCGACTTGGAGAGTCAGTCCCTTTAACCTCCTGTTTGGCCCAGTTTGCAATTTCTGCGGAAGATGAACAGGAATAGCGAGAACCAATGAGAGACTAGCTGGAGGTGTCTGGACGGGCAAATTTAACTCTCATTTCCCACCAGGAAGAGGAATTAACCAAAGGCTCAGCGTGCCGTGCCGGAACCAGATTAGGGCCTGAAGCCATCCTGCGGTGTTTCGGCCAGCTCACAAGAAAGCGAGTTGAAGAAAGGAGCTCAGGGGCACTGTAATTCACAAACCTGCAGAGTTATAAATGACAGCTATCGTCCAAAAATAGACTGAAGTAAGGCTGCCAAGAGGACTTGAAAGCGGGGCAGAATTGCAGGAAACCGATTTCAGGAGGTAGACTGGAATTGCATTGAAAGCATAGGAAAAGAGGCAGAACGTCCACAATGATGCACTTGGCCAAAAAGGGCGTATGCGTTTTTTCCTGAATATATTCAGGAAAAAACGCATACGCCCTTTTTGGCCAACCAAGCAAGCTTGCAAAGGAAATCTGCACTACAATGAAGTCTCACTTCCCCCCGGTCAAAAGGGCCATCTGAAAAAAGTGTAAAATCCAGAAAGGCAGGACAGGCCATGGAGAACTGGGAGCCTTGTTATGCTGATGGGCGGGATGTAAATTGCCAACAAACACTCGGGAGAAGTGTATGGTGTTTCCTGAAACATCTAAAAAACAAACCAACAGAACCTAGGGCACTTCCACTTATGGTCCTATAGCTTAGGGAAATTAAAATCAAAAAGACACAGCCACCCCAAAGTTTGGAACGGCTCTGTTTACAAGAACCTCGTTTACAGTACAAGTTCAACATCGCAGAAAGTGAAAAATGGATAAAAAAGATGTGGTATTTACTTACAAAGCAATATCACTCAGCAATGAAATCTGTGTCATCAGGCCCTTAGCAGCACAATGAGTGGATTCAGGTATGATGATTCTAACTGAAATAAGTCACACAGAAAAAGAAACATCATAAGATATCAGTAATACACGGAATGGAAACTTGGCTACACAGGAACTGAATTACAGAACAGAACAGGGTCTCAAATTTAGAAAACCAACTTATGCTTGCTTAAGGGTAAAGGTGAGTTGGGGTGCTGCATAAAACCAGAGATTGAAATGAGCACAGATAAAGTTCCTTAAGCCAAATATGGAATAGACAAGAGCTACTCCTTGCTCAACGAAATGGACTCAACACCCCATATTAAACGCCTAAGAATGTTCCTGACTAGTAAGTATCTTAAAACCTATGGATTGCTATGTCTCCGAAAGAGAATCAAGCATGTGTACAGGGGCATAAACGCAGCAGTGATAGGATTGGAGAGGTTCGGTGAGCAAATGAAGACCCTTTGAAGTCATATTGCATGGTACCCATTCCACGGGTTTCAACTACCCAGGTTTTAGGTATTCTTCCTTCAGCTAAAACATGCATGTGGAACCCAAGTATGATCAACCATGTGAACGGGAGACGTGTTCAAATATGTCTCAGTTTTCCTCCCCTGGTACTCGGGTGCAACATTCCAGACGCTTTACTAACACTCTCCCCACTTGGAGAGTCAGCGCCTTTAACCTCCTGTTTGGCCCAGTTTGCAAATTCTGCGGAAGATGAACAGGAATAGCGAGAACCAATGAGAGGCTAGCTGGAGGTGTCTGGACGGGCAAATTTAACTCTCATTTCCCACCAGGAAGAGGAAATAACCAAAGGCTCAGCGTGCCGTGCCGGAACCAGATTAGGGCCTGAAGCCATCCTGCGGTGTTGCGGCCAGGTCACAAGAAAGCCAGTTGAAGAAAGGAGCTCAGGGGCACTGTAATTCACAAACCTGCAGAGTTATAAATGACAGCTATCGTCCAAAAATAGACTGAAGTAAGGCTGCCAAGAGGGCTTGAAAGCGGGGCAGAATTGCAGGAAACCGATTTCAGGAGGTAGACTGGAATTGCATTGAAAGCATAGGAAAAGAGGCAGAACGTCCACAATGATGCACTTGGCCAAAAAGGGCGTATGCGTTTTTTCCTGAATATATTCAGGAAAAAACGCATACGCCCTTTTTGGCCAACCAAGCAAGCTTGCAAAGGAAATCTGCACTACAATGAAGTCTCACTTCCCCCCGGTCAAAAGGGCCATCTGAAAAAAGTGTAAAATCCAGAAAGGCAGGACAGGCCATGGAGAACTGGGAGACTTGTTATGCTGAAGGGCGGGATGTAAATTGCCAACAACCACTCGGGAGAAGTGTATGGTGTTTCCTGAAACATCTAAAAAACAAAGCAACAGAGCCTAGGGCAGTTCCACTTATGGTCCTATAGCTTAGGGAATTTAAAATCAAAAAGACACAGCCACCCCAAAGTTTGGAACGGCTCTGTTTACAAGAACCTCGTTTATAGTACAAGTTCAACATCGCAGAAAGTGAAAAATGGATAAAAAAGTTGTGGTATTTACTTACAAAGCAATATCACTCAGCAATGAAATCTGTGTCATCAGGCCCTTAGTAGCACAATGAGTGGATTCAGGTATGATGATTCTAACTGAAATAAGTCACACAGAAAAAGAAACATCATAAGATATCAGTAATACACGGAATGTAAACTTGGCTACACAGGAACTGAATTAAAGAACAGAACAGGGTCTCAAATTTAGAAAACCAACTTATGCTTGCTTAAGGGTAAAGGTGAGTTGGGGTGCTGCATAAAACCAGAGATTGAAATGAGCACAGATAAAGATCCTTAAGCCAAATATGGAATAGACAAGAGCTACTCCTTGCTCAAAGAAATGGACTCAACACCGCATATTAAATGCCTAAGAATGTACCTGACTAGTAAGTATCTTAAAACCTAGGGATTGCTATGTCTCCGAAAGAGAATCAAGCATGTGTACAGGGTCATAAATGCAGCAGTGATAGGATTGGAGAGGTTCGGTGAGCAAATGAAGACCCTTTGAAGTCATATTGCAAGGTACCCATTCCACGGGTTTCAACTACCCAGGTTTTAGGTATTCTTCCTTCAGCTAAAACATGCATGTGGAACACAAGTATGATCAACCATGTGAACGGGAGACGTGTTCAAATATGTCTCAGTTTTCCTCCCCTGGTACTCGGGTGCAACATTCCAGACGCTTTACTAACACTCTCCCCACTTGGAGAGTCAGCGCCTTTAACCTCCTGTTTGGCCCAGTTTGCAATTTCTGCGGAAGATGAACAGGAATAGCGAGAACCAATGAGAGACTAGCTGGAGGTGTCTGGACGGGCAAATTTAACTCTCATTTCCCACCAGGAAGAGGAAATAACCAAAGGCTCAGCGTGCCGGGCCGGAACCAGATTAGGGCCTGAAGCCATCCTGCGGTGTTGCGGCCAGGTCACAAGAAAGCGAGTTGAAGAAAGGAGCTCAGGGGCACTGTAATTCACAAACCTGCAGAGTTATAAATGACAGCTATCGTCCAAAAATAGACTGAAGTAAGGCTGCCAAGAGGACTTGAAAGCGGGGCAGAATTGCAGGAAACCGATTTCAGGAGGTAGACTGGAATTGCATTGAAAGCATAGGAAAAGAGGCAGAACGTCCACAATGATGCACTTGGCCAAAAAGGGCGTATGCGTTTTTTCCTGAATATATTCAGGAAAAAACGCATACGCCCTTTTTGGCCAACCAAGCAAGCTTGCAAAGGAAATCTGCACTACAATGAAGTCTCACTTCCCCCCGGTCAAAAGGGCCATCTGAAAAAAGTGTAAAATCCAGAAATGCAACAGGCCATTGAGAACCGGGAGCCTTGTTATGCTGATGGGCGGGATGTAAATTGCCAACAGACACTTGGGAGAAGTGTATGGTGTTTCCTGAAACATCTAAAAAACAAAGCAACAGAGCCTAGGGCACTTCCACTTATGGTCCTATAGCTTAGGGAATTTAAAATCAAAAAGACACAGCCACCCCAAAGTTTGGAACGGCTCTGTTTACAAGAACCTCGTTTACAGTACAAGTTCAACATCGCAGAAAGTGAAAAATGGATAAAAAAGTTGTGGTATTTACTTACAAAGCAATATCACTCAGCAATGAAATCTGTGTCATCAGGCCCTTAGCAGCACAATGAGTGGATTCAGGTATGATGATTCTAACTGAAATAAGTCACACAGAAAAAGAAACATCATAAGATATCAGTAGGGCGGAGGTCGGGGCTGCGTAGTGGGAGGCAGACTGGCGAGGGGCGCCGGAAGAGCTGCAGGTGCGGCCCAGCGGCCGATTCCGCGGGCCCGCCGAGCCAGGAGGTACTGAGCCGCCGCCGCCGCCGCCGCCGCCCTCGGCCCGGCCTGCAGCGGGGTATGGGGGCGGTGCGGCTCCTCGGCCCCCTCCCCCTCTCTCCCTCCTCTCCACCCCTCCCCTTCCCGTGGTCCCGGGCTCCCGGACCCTCCCCCAGGGCCGCATTCTCCTCTCCCCGTCTTCCTGTCCTCTTCCGCTGTCCTCTCGTTCCCCACCCCCAAGCATAAACACCCCTCCGCGTCCCAGGCGTCTCCCGTCGCCCCTCCCCCCTCCCCGGGGGTCCGCCCTCCAGCGTTCCGGGGGTTCCCGAGGTCTCTCTAGCGGCAGCTTTCTGTAAGCGCGGTCCCGAAGATGGGAGGCGCGGTGAGTGCTGGTGAAGACAACGACGAGCTGATAGACCATCTGAAGGCGGCGCAGTACATCCGCTCCGAGCTGGTGGAGCAGGCCTTCCGAGCTGTTGACCGCGCCGACTATTACCTCGAGGAGTTTAAGGAGAACGCGTACAAGGACCTGGCGTGGAAGCACGGGAACATCCACCTCTCTGCTCCGTGCATCTATTCAGAGGTGATGGAGGCCCTGGACCTGCAGCCTGGCCTTTCCTTCCTGAACCTGGGCAGTGGCACCGGCTACCTCAGCTCCATGGTGGGGCTCATCCTCGGTCCTTTTGGTGTGAACCACGGGGTGGAACTCCATTCAGATGTGACAGAGTATGCGAAGCAGAAGCTGGACTTTTTCATCAGGACGAGTGACAGCTTCGACAAGTTTGACTTCTGCGAGCCCTCCTTCGTCACCGGCAATTGCCTGGAGATCTCTCCAGGCTGCTCTCAGTATGACCGGGTGTACTGCAGGGCAGGCGTGCAGAAGCAGCACGAGGGGTACATGAAGAGCCTCCTCAAAGTCGGGGGCGTCCTGGTCATGCCGCTGGAAGAGAAGTTGACTAAGATAACTCGGACGGGTCCTTCCGCCTGGGAAACCAAAAAGATTCTGGCTGTGTCTTTTGCTCCACTCGTCCAGCCCTGCCAGTTGGAGTCAGGAGAATCACGACTTGTCCACACCCCTGGCGGTTCGCAGCCTCCAGGACCTGGCGCGCATTGCCATCCGGGGCACCATTAAGAAGGTCATCCACCAGGAAGCTGTGAACAAAAACGGGAACGGACTGAAGAACACTCCCAGGTTTAAACGGAGGAGAGTTCGCCGCCGCCGAATGGAAACGATTGTCTTTTTGGACAAAGAGGTGTTTGCCAGTCGGCTCTCCAACCCCTCTGATGACACCAGCTGCGGAGACCTGGAAGACGAGCGGCAAGAAGAAGAGGTGACAACCCCGCCGGACACCAAGCCCGAGCCCCCGGTGAACTTCCTGCGTGAGAAGGTCCTGAGCCTCCCTCTGCCAGATCCCCTGAAGTACTACCTGCTTTATTACAGAGAAAAGTAAGTCTGTGGTCCAGGGGAGGAGGCCAAGCCTTCCTGGAGGGCTGCCCGCAGCAGGTGCACTGGAGGAGGAAGGGGCTCCCGCTCTGCATCTCGTCTTCTCGTCTGTCCTTGACTGTCCTGTAGAGTTTTCATCCAGTCATCTGATTTCTGTAAACATAGTCTGACAAACATAAGGTGCAAGGGGGAATGTCTCAAAAGGGCGAGAGTCTCCTGGAGGAGGGGTTGACTTCACACTCTCAGGAAATGCTGAGGTCTACACGTGGAGGTGGCCTGGAGACCGTTTCTTACACAAGGTACACGTGTCTGCATCAGAAAGGAAAACTGAAGTTGAAATTAATCTGTGTTTCTTATAAAAGGTGAGACAAAAAGCACAAGTTGCTAAGTGTATGAAATCTTTTCTGAGTGGGACACGCCTATGTGCAAGTTTGAATTTTACGGAATCAACCTCTTAATTACTGGCACCGAGTAATTAAAGATTTATTAAAAGATTAATTTAAAAGATTTAACTAAATGTTTTAGTTATTTGGAACGTGGATACTTGATTGAAAAGCCCTCTCTTATTTTAAGTAAATTAATTACATCTTACATGAGTTGTCAATTGTAATTTTAAAAAACAAAAATTGTGATGGGGAGAGGAATGAACGTATCAGATTGCCAGGTGTCTTTGTGGAATTGCAAAAGAATTCCAAGGCATTTTTTTCTGACACCTTTTGTTACCTTTAAAGTAACCAACATTGAGTAATCCCGTCAAAGAAAGTCCTGAAGAATGAAACAAGTGTTGTGTGTAAGTAATGAGCTGCATTACTTTTGCCCCAGAGACAGAGAGTACTGTTGACTCAACTTTAAATACAGTCAACGGTGTCTAAGGCTCAGTCCTCAGAGCAGGTGGGAAGTACTGGCTGCAGGAAATGGATTGGGGACGGTGTAGACGGCCTGTGGGTTGGTGTTTTGTTTTTTTTTTCAGTTGGCTATTGTTCTGTAATCACATAACAGTACTGATTCATAGATTTTATCTTTTATAATTCTGGAGAAAAATATTTGTTAGTTTTGTAATTTTTCCTAAGAACAAACGCGTGTTTGGTACATTGCATTAGAACAGTTTCACTCAAGTTTGACTTGTGGAATCCATCTTCTCCAGCGCTGTGTGTTGAGAGCTTCCTGTCTTATTAAGTCGTGGGTCTAGAAGAAGAGGCCGTCCTTTTAGTTAGGTGGCAGGATGTTTACAAGTGACACTGCTTCTTCCAAAACATTGGTTCTTTTCAGACTTTTCAGTTTTAACCAAAGTTAAACCCCAAATCAGAGTCATCCAGATTTTATGATTCATTTGATCTCTCAGCCTCTCAGGAGTTGCTGGATTTCAGTGTCTTTGTGGTTTTACCAGCTTCGCGGAGTTCTGGTTATTTTGTTTTGCCATTTATGCTTTTTTAAAGTAACTGAGTCATTTTATCACAGAACACTGTGTGCACACATAGCTGGGAAAGCGGGTATATTGCCCTAAATGGGTACCGTTAAGCTGTTGTAAAGAAGGGTTTCTTCATAGTCGTGTTTACCTGCCTTTAACTGAACGTCAAGCCTCATTGTCTCAGAGAGAAAAGCATGAGTCACGTTTACTTGCTAAGACTTCGGTTTGCAGATCTTGTTGACGTCATTCTAATTGATTTGTAGAGACCTCTGCAACACGTGGACGTTTTTGGACATGATATCTGAAATATTTTATATTAGGTGGCTTGACTAAATGTTTTTCTGTAATTGTATATGGATTTCCTTTTTTTTCAACCACATTTGCCTTTATGCTAGATTGTAGAAAGTCTTTGCGAGGCATAAGACATGTTTTCCCCTATGTATGTTAAACCTTTCCTAACATTTTGTATTTACATGTTGGTTTGTGACTTTTAAACCAGAATTTGGTTACAAGATATATATATATAGATATTGAATATAATATATGTGAAATAATTTGGTATTGATCTATCTAATAAACATAAAGGAGAATCATCAGTGAGTTTCCCTGTGTGTCAGCACCTTTCTCCGGAGTCAGTCTGAGACACTACTTTCTGTTTTCAGACAGATGACTTATATATATAGTCTGTGTTGTCTGCAAGCTCTGTATTGTAAACCACATTCTAGACAATGGCTGACTTTTGTGTTTCGATTAGTCTGCATTTTTATATGTGACTTTCGTCTTGCAAGTAGTGCAGCCATAGACATGTGCAAAACAAGCAACAAATGTATAATATTAAGCACATAAGACAGAAGCCAGCTGCGTATTTAAAAGTATTTTTGCCCATCTGGAACTTTCAGGGGATTAAGGCGAGAAATATGAAACAAAGGTTTTGATGAACTGATACACAAGCGATACCAATAAAGGTAGTTACGGCAAAAAAAAAAAAAAAAGATATCAGTAATACACGGAATGTAAACTTGGCTACACAGGAACTGAATTACAGAACAGAACAGGGTCTCAAATTTAGAAAACCAACTTATGCTTGCTTAAGGGGAAAGGTGAGTTGGGGTGCTGCATAAAACCAGATTGAAATGATCACAGATAAAGTTCCTTAAGCCAAATATGGAATAGACAAGAGCTACTCCTTGCTCAACGAAATGGACTCAACACCGCATATTAAACGCCTAAGAATGTACCTGACTAGTAAGTATCTTAAAACCTATGGATTGCTATGTCTCCGAAAGAGAATCAAGCATGTGTACAGGGGCATAAACGCAGCAGTGATAGGATTGGAGAGGTTCGGTGAGCAAATGAAGACCCTTTGAAGTCATATTGCATGGTACCCATTCCACGGGTTTCAACTACCCAGGTTTAAGGTATTCTTCCTTCAGCTAAAACATGCATGTGGAACCTAGAGTATGATCAACCATGTGATCGGGAGACGTGTTCAAATATGTCTCAGTTTTCGTACCCTGGTACTCGGGTGCAACATTCCAGACGCTTTACTAACACTCTCCCGACTTGGAGAGTCAGTCCCTTTAACCTCCTGTTTGGCCCAGTTTGCAATTTCTGCGGAAGATGAACAGGAATAGCGAGAACCAATGAGAGACTAGCTGGAGGTGTCTGGACGGGCAAATTTAACTCTCATTTCCCACCAGGAAGAGGAATTAACCAAAGGCTCAGCATGCCGTGCCGGAACCAGATTAGGGCCTGAAGCCATCCTGCGGTGTTTCGGCCAGCTCACAAGAAAGCGAGTTGAAGAAAGGAGCTCAGGGGCACTGTAATTCACAAACCTGCAGAGTTATAAATGACAGCTATCGTCCAAAAATAGACTGAAGTAAGGCTGCCAAGAGGACTTGAAAGCGGGGCAGAATTGCAGGAAACCGATTTCAGGAGGTAGACTGGAATTGCATTGAAAGCATAGGAAAAGAGGCAGAACGTCCACAATGATGCACTTGGCCAAAAAGGGCGTATGCGTTTTTTCCTGAATATATTCAGGAAAAAACGCATACGCCCTTTTTGGCCAACCAAGCAAGCTTGCAAAGGAAATCTGCACTACAATGAAGTCTCACTTCCCCCCGGTCAAAAGGGCCATCTGAAAAAAGTGTAAAATCCAGAAAGGCAGGACAGGCCATGGAGAACTGGGAGCCTTGTTATGCTGATGGGCGGGATGTAAATTGCCAACAAACACTCGGGAGAAGTGTATGGTGTTTCCTGAAACATCTAAAAAACAAACCAACAGAACCTAGGGCACTTCCACTTATGGTCCTATAGCTTAGGGAAATTAAAATCAAAAAGACACAGCCACCCCAAAGTTTGGAACGGCTCTGTTTACAAGAACCTCGTTTACAGTACAAGTTCAACATCGCAGAAAGTGAAAAATGGATAAAAAAGATGTGGTATTTACTTACAATGCAATATCACTCAGCAATGAAATCTGTGTCATCAGGCCCTTAGCAGCACAATGAGTGGATTCAGGTATGATGATTCTAACTGAAATAAGTCACACAGAAAAAGAAACATCATAAGATATCAGTAATACACGGAATGGAAACTTGGCTACACAGGAACTGAATTACAGAACAGAACAGGGTCTCAAATTTAGAAAACCAACTTATGCTTGCTTAAGGGTAAAGGTGAGTTGGGGTGCTGCATAAAACCAGAGATTGAAATGAGCACAGATAAAGTTCCTTAAGCCAAATATGGAATAGACAAGAGCTACTCCTTGCTCAACGAAATGGACTCAACACCCCATATTAAACGCCTAAGAATGTTCCTAACTAGTAAGTATCTTAAAACCTATGGATTGCTATGTCTCCGAAAGAGAATCAAGCATGTGTACAGGGGCATAAACGCAGCAGTGATAGGATTGGAGAGGTTCGTGAGCAAATGAAGACCCTTTGAAGTCATATTGCATGGTACCCATTCCACGGGTTTCAACTACCCAGGTTTAAGGTATTCTTCCTTCAGCTAAAACATGCATGTGGAACCTAGAGTATGATCAACCATGTGATCGGGAGACGTGTTCAAATATGTCTCAGGTTTCGTACGCTGGTACTCGGGTGCAACATTCCAGACGCTTTACTAACACTCTCCCCACTTGGAGAGTCAGTCCCTTTAACCTCCTGTTTGGCCCAGTTTGCAATTTCTGTGGAAGATGAACAGGAATAGCGAGAACAAATGAAAGACTAGCTGGAGGTGTCTGGATGGGCAAATTTAACTCTCATTTCCCACCAGGAAGAGGAATTAACCAAAGGCTCAGCGTGCCGTGCCAGAACCAGATTAGGGCCTGAAGACATCCTGCGGTGTTGCGGCCAGGTCACAAGAAAGCGAGTTGAAGAAAGGAGCTCAGGGACACTGTAATTCACAAACCTGCAGAGTTATAAATGACAGCTATCGTCCAAAAATAGACTGAAGTAAGGCTGCCAAGAGGACTTGAAAGCGGGGCAGAATTGCAGGAAACCGATTTCAGGAGGTAGACTGGAATTGCATTTCAAGCATAGGAAAAGAGGCAGAACGTCCACAATGATGCACTTGGCCAAAAAGGGTGTATGCGTTTTTTCCTGAATATATTCAGGAAAAAACGCATACGCCCTTTTTGGCCAACCAAGCAAGCTTGCAAAGGAAATCTGCACTACAATGAAGTCTCACTTCCCCCCGGTCAAAAGGGCCATCTGAAAAAAGTGTAAAATCCAGAAAGGCAGGACAGGCCATGGAGAACTGGGAGCCTTGTTATGCTGATGGGCGGGATGTAAATTGCCAACAAACACTCGGGAGAAGTGTATGGTGTTTCCTGAAACATCTAAAAAACAAACCAACAGAACCTAGGGCACTTCCACTTATGGTCCTATAGCTTAGGGAAATTAAAATCAAAAAGACACAGCCACCCCAAAGTTTGGAACGGCTCTGTTTACAAGAACCTCGTTTACAGTACAAGTTCAACATCGCAGAAAGTGAAAAATGGATAAAAAAGATGTGGTATTTACTTACAATGCAATATCACTCAGCAATGAAATCTGTGTCATCAGGCCCTTAGCAGCACAATGAGTGGATTCAGGTATGATGATTCTAACTGAAATAAGTCACACAGAAAAAGAAACATCATAAGATATCAGTAATACACGGAATGGAAACTTGGCTACACAGGAACTGAATTACAGAACAGAACAGGGTCTCAAATTTAGAAAACCAACTTATGCTTGCTTAAGGGTAAAGGTGAGTTGGGGTGCTGCATAAAACCAGAGATTGAAATGAGCACAGATAAAGTTCCTTAAGCCAAATATGGAATAGACAAGAGCTACTCCTTGCTCAACGAAATGGACTCAACATCCCATATTAAACGCCTAAGAATGTTCCTAACTAGTAAGTATCTTAAAACCTATGGATTGCTATGTCTCCGAAAGAGAATCAAGCATGTGTACAGGGGCATAAACGCAGCAGTGATAGGACTGGAGAGGTTCGTGAGCAAATGAAGACCCTTTGAAGTCATATTGCATGGTACCCATTCCACGGGTTTCAACTACCCAGGTTTAAGGTATTCTTCCTTTAGCTAAAACATGCATGTGGAACCTAGAGTATGATCAACCATGTGATCGGGAGACGTGTTCAAATATGTCTCAGGTTTCGTACGCTGGTACTCGGGTGCAACATTCCAGACGCTTTACTAACACTCTCCCCACTTGGAGAGTCAGTCCCTTTAACCTCCTGTTTGGCCCAGTTTGCAATTTCTGTGGAAGATGAACAGGAATAGCGAGAACAAATGAAAGACTAGCTGGAGGTGTCTGGATGGGCAAATTTAACTCTCATTTCCCACCAGGAAGAGGAATTAACCAAAGGCTCAGCGTGCCGTGCCAGAACCAGATTAGGGCCTGAAGACATCCTGCGGTGTTGCGGCCAGGTCACAAGAAAGCGAGTTGAAGAAAGGAGCTCAGGGACACTGTAATTCACAAACCTGCAGAGTTATAAATGACAGCTATCGTCCAAAAAGAGACTGAAGTAAGGCTGCCAAGAGGACTTGAAAGTGGGGCAGAATTGCAGGAAACCGATTTCAGGAGGTAGACTGGAATTGCATTTCAAGCATAGGAAAAGAGGCAGAACGTCCACAATGATGCACTTGGCCAAAAAGGGCGTATGCGTTTTTTCCTGAATATATTCAGGAAAAAACGCATACGCCCTTTTTGGCCAACCAAGCAAGCTTGCAAAGGAAATCTGCACTACAATGAAGTCTCACTTCCCCCCGGTCAAAAGGGCCATCTGAAAAAAGTGTAAAATCCAGAAAGGCAGGACAGGGAATGGAGAACTGGGAGCCTTGTTATGCTGAAGGGTGGGATGTAAATTGCCAACAACCACTCCGGAGAAGTGTATGGTGTTTCCTGAAACATCTAAAAAACAAAGCAACAGAGCCTAGGGCAGTTCCACTTATGGTCCTATAGCTTAAGGAATTTATACTCAAAAAGACACAGCCACCCCAAAGTTTGGAACGGCTCTGTTTACAAGAACCTCGTTTACAGTACAAGTTCAACATCGCAGAAAGTGAAAAATGGATAAAAAAGTTGTGGTATTTACTTACAAAGCAATATTACTCAGCAATGAAATCTGTGTCATCAGGCCCTTAGCAGCACAATGAGTGGATTCAGGTATGGTGATTCTAACTGAAATAAGTCACACAGAAAAAGAAACATCATAAGATATCAGTAATACACGGAATGGAAACTTGGCTACACAGGAACTGAATTACAGAACAGAACAGGGTCTCAAATTTAGAAAACCAACTTATGCTTGCTTAAGGGGAAAGGTGAGTTGGGGTGCTGCATAAAACCAGAGATTGAAATGAGCACAGATAAAGTTCCTTAAGCCAAATATGGAATAGACAAGAGCTACTCCTTGCTCAACGAAATGGACTAAACACCGCATATTAAACGCCTAAGAATGTACCTGACTAGTAAGTATCTTAAAACCTATGGATTGCTATGTCTCCGAAAGAGAATCAAGCATGTGTACAGGGGCATTAACGTAGCAGTGATAGGACTGGAGAGGTTCGGTGAGCAAATGAAGACCCTTTGAAGTCATATTGCATGGTACCCATTCCACGGGTTTCAACTACCCAGGTTTAAGGTATTCTTCCTTTAGCTAAAACATGCATGTGGAACCCAGAGTATGATCAACCATGTGATTGGGAGACGTGTTCAAATATATCTCAGTTTTCGTACCCTGGTACTCGGGTGCAACATTCCAGACGATTTACTAACACTCTCCCGACTTGGAGAGTCAGTCCCTTTAACCTCCTGTTTGGCCCAGTTTGCAATTTCTGCGGAAGATGAACAGGAATAGCGAGAACCAATGAGAGACTAGCTGGAGGTGTCTGGACGGGCAAATTTAACTCTCATTTCCCACCAGGAAGAGGAATTAACCAAAGGCTCAGCGTGCCGTGCCGGAAACAGATTAGGGCCTGAAGTCATCCTGCGGTGTTGCGGCCAGGTCACAAGAAAGCGAGTTGAAGAAAGGAGCTCAGGGGCACTGTAATTCACAAACCTGCAGAGTTATAAATGACAGCTATCGTCCAAAAATAGACTGAAGTAAGGCTGCCAAGAGGACTTGAAAGCGGGGCAGAATTGCAGGAAACCGATTTCAGGAGGTAGACTGGAATTGCATTGAAAGCATAGGAAAAGAGGCAGAACGTCCACAATGATGCACTTGGCCAAAAAGGGCGTATGCGTTTTTTCCTGAATATATTCAGGAAAAAACGCATACGCCCTTTTTGGCCAACCAAGCAAGCTTGCAAAGGAAATCTTCACTACAATGAAGTCTCACTTCCCCCCGGTCAAAAGGGCCATCTGAAAAAAGTGTAAAATCCAGAAAGGCAGGACAGGCCATGGAGAACTGGGAGCCTTGTTATGCTGATGGGCGGGATGTAAATTACCAACAGACACTCGGGAGAAGTGTATGGTGTTTCCTGAAACATCTAAAAACAAAGCAACAGAGCCTAGGGCACTTCCACTTATGGTCCTATAGCTTAGGGAAATTAAAATCAAAAAGACACAGCCACCCCAAAGTTTGGAACGCCTCTGTTTACAAGAACCTCGTTTACCGTACAAGTTCAATATCACAGAAAGTGAAAAATGGATAAAGAACTTGTGGTACTTACGTACAATGCAGTATCACTCAGCAATGAAATCTATGTCATCAGGCCCGTAGCAGCATAATGAGTGGATTCAGGTATGATGATTCTAACTGAAGTAAGTCACACAGAAAAAGAAACATCATAAGATATCAGTAATACACGGAATGTAAACTTGGCTACACAGGAACTGAATTACAGAACAGAACAGGGTCTCAAATTTAGAAAACCAACTTATGCTTGCTTAAGGGGAAAGGTGAGTTGGGGTGCTGCATAAAACGAGAGATTGAAATGAGCACAGATAAAGTAACTTAAGTCAAATATGGAATAGACAAGAGCTACTCCTTGCTCAACGAAATGGACTCAACACCGCATATTAAACGCCTAAGAATGTACCTGACTAGTAAGTATCTTAAAACCTATGGATTGCTATGTCTCCGAAAGAGAATCAAGCGTGTGTACAGGGGCATAAACGCAGCAGTGATAGGATTGGAGAGGTTCGGTGAGCAAATGAAGACCCTTTGAAGTCATATTGCATGGTACCCATTACACGGGTCTCAACTCTCCAGGTTTAAGGTATTCTTCCTTCAGCTAAAACATGCATGTGGAACCCAAGTATGATCAACCATGTGAACGGGAGACGTGTTCAAATATGTCTCAGTTTTCCTCCCCTGGTACTCGGGTGCAACATTCCAGACGCTTTACTAACACTCTCCCCACTTGGAGAGTCAGCGCCTTTAACCTCCTGTTTGGCCCAGTTTGCAATTTCTGCAGAAGATGAACAGGCATAGCGAGAACCAATGAGAGGCTAGCTGGAGGTGTCTGGACGGGCAAATTTAACTCTCATTTCCCACCAGGAAGAGGAAATAACCAAAGGCTCAGCGTGCCGTACCGGAACCAGATTAGGGCCTGAAGCCATCCTGCGGTGTTGCGGCCAGGTCACAAGAAAGCGAGTTGAAGAAAGGAGCTCAGGGGCACTGTAATTCACAAACCTGCAGAATTATAAATGACAGCTATCGTCCAAAAATAGACTGAAGTAAGGCTGCCAAGAGGGCTTGAAAGCGGGGCAGAATTGCAGGAAACCGATTTCAGGAGGTAGACTGGAATTGCATTGAAAGCATAGGAAAAGAGGCAGAACGTCCACAATGATGCACTTGGCCAAAAAGGGCGTATGCGTTTTTTCCTGAATATATTCAGGAAAAAACGCATACGCCCTTTTTGGCCAACCAAGCAAGCTTGCAAAGGAAATCTGCACTACAATGAAGTCTCACTTCCCCCCGGTCAAAAGGGCCATCTGAAAAAAGTGTAAAATCCAGAAAGGCAGGACAGGCCATGGAGAACTGAGAGCCTTGTTATGCTGAAGGGCGGGATGTAAATTGCCAACAACCACTTGGGAGAAGTGTATGGTGTTTCCTGAAACATCTAAAAAACAAAGCAACAGAGCCTAGGGCAGTTCCACTTATGGTCCTATAGCTTAGGGAATTTAAAATCAAAAAGACACAGCCACCCCAAAGTTTGGAACGGCTCTGTTTACAAGAACCTCGTTTATAGTACAAGTTCAACATCGCAGAAAGTGAAAAATGGATAAAAAAGTTGTGGTATTTACTTACAAAGCAATATCACTCAGCAATGAAATCTGTGTCATCAGGCCCTTAGTAGCACAATGAGTGGATTCAGGTATGATGATTCTAACTGAAATAAGTCACACAGAAAAAGAAACATCATAAGATATCAGTAATACACGGAATGTAAACTTGGCTACACAGGAACTGAATTAAAGAACAGAACAGGGTCTCAAATTTAGAAAACCAACTTATGCTTGCTTAAGGGTAAAGGTGAGTTGGGGTGCTGCATAAAACCAGAGATTGAAATGAGCACAGATAAAGATCCTTAAGCCAAATATGGAATAGACAAGAGCTACTCCTTGCTCAACGAAATGGACTCAACACCGCATATTAAACGCCTAAGAATGTACCTGACTAGTAAGTATCTTAAAACCTATGGATTGCTATGTCTCCGAAAGAGAATCAAGCATGTGTACAAGGACATAAACGCAGCAGTGATAGGATTGGAGAGGTTCGTGAGCAAATGAAGACCCTTTGAAGTCATATTGCATGGTACCCATTCCACGGGTTTCAACTACCCAGGTTTAAGGTATTCTTCCTTCAGCTAAAACATGCATGTGGAACCTAGAGTATGATCAACCATGTGATCGGGAGACGTGTTCAAATATGTCTCAGTTTTCGTACCCTGGTACTCGGGTGCAACATTCCAGACGCTTTACTAACAGTCTCCCCACTTGGAGAGTCAGTCCCTTTAACCTCCTCTTTGGCCCAGTTTGCAATTTCTGTGGAAGATGAACAGGAATAGCGAGAACCAATGAGAGGCTAGCTGGAGGTGTCTGGACGGGCAAATTTAACTCTCATTTCCCACCAGGAAGAGGAATTAACCAAAGGCTCAGCATGCCGTGCCAGAACCAGATTAGGGCCTGAAGACATCCTGCGGTGTTGCGGCCAGGTCACAAGAAAGTGAGTTGAAGAAAGGAGCTCAGGGGCACTGTAATTCAAAAACCTGCAGAGTTATAAATGACAGCTATCGTCCAAAAATAGACTGAAGTAAGGCTGCCAAGAGGACTTGAAAGCGGGGCAGAATTGCAGGAAACCCATTTCAGGAGGTAGACTGGAATTGCATTGAAAGCATAGGAAAAGAGGCAGAACGTCCACAATGATGCACTTGGCCAAAAAGGGCGTATGCGTTTTTTCCTGAATATATTCAGGAAAAAACGCATACGGCCTTTTTGGCCAACCAAGCAAACTTGCAAAGGAAATCTGCACTACAATGAAGTCTCACTTCCCCCCGGTCAAAAGGGCCATCTGAAAAAAGTGTAAAATCCAGAAAGGCAGGACAGGCCATGGAGAACTGGGAGCCTTGTTATGCTGATGGGCGGGATGTAAATTGCCAACAGACACTCGGGAGAAGTGTATGGTGTTTCCTGAAACATCTAAAAAACAAAGCAACAGAGCCTAGGGCACTTCCACTTATGGTCCTATAGCTTAGGGAAATTAAAATCAAAAAGACACAGCCACCCCAAAGTTTGGGACGCCTCTGTTTACAAGAACCTCGTTTGCCGTACAAGTTCAATATCACAGAAAGTGAAAAATGGATAAAGAAGTTGTGGTATTCACTTACAAAGCAATATCACTCAGCAATGAAATCTGTGTCATCAGGCCCTTAGTAGCACAATGAGTGGATTCAGGTATGATGATTCTAACTGAAATAAGTCACACAGAAAAAGAAACATCATAAGATATCAGTAATACACGGAATGTAAACTTGGCTACACAGGAACTGAATTACAGAACAGAACAGGGTCTCAAATTTAGAAAACCAACTTATGCTTGCTTAAGGGGAAAGGTGAGTTGGGGTGCTGCATAAAACCAGAGATTGAAATGAGCACAGATAAAGTTCCTTAAGCCAAATATGGAATAGACAAGAGCTACTCCTTGCTCAAAGAAATGGACTCAACACCGCATATTAAATGCCTAAGAATGTACCTGACTAGTAAGTATCTTAAAACCTAGGGATTGCTATGTCTCCGAAAGAGAATCAAGCATGTGTACAGGGGCATAAACGCAGCAGTGATAGGATTGGAGAGGTTCGGTGAGCAAATGAAGACCCTTTGAAGTCATATTGCATGGTACCCATTCCACGGGTTTCAACTACCCAGGTTTAAGGTATTCTTCCTTCAGCTAAAACATGCATGTGGAACCTAGAGTATGATCAACCATGTGATCGGGAGACGTGTTCAAATATGTCTCAGTTTTCGTACCCTGGTACTAGGGTGCAACATTCCAGACGCTTTACTAACACTCTCCCCACTTGGAGAGTCAGTCCCTTTAACCTCCTGTTTGGCCCAGTTTGCAATTTCTGTGGAAGATGAACAGGAATAGCGAGAACCAATGAAAGACTAGCTGGAGGTGTCTGGATGGGCAAATTTAACTCTCATTTCCCACCAGGAAGAGGAATTAACCAAAGGCTCAGCGTGCCGTGCCAGAACCAGATTAGGGCCTGAAGACATCCTGCGGTGTTGCGGCCAGGTCACAAGAAAGCGAGTTGAAGAAAGGAGCTCAGGGGCACTGTAATTCACAAACCTGCAGAGTTATAAATGACAGCTATCGTCCAAAAATAGACTGAAGTAAGGCTGCCAAGAGGACTTGAAAGCGGGGCAGAATTGCAGGAAACCGATTTCAGGAGGTAGACTGGAATTGCATTGAAAGCATAGGAAAAGAGGCAGAACGTCCACAATGATGCACTTGGCCAAAAAGGGCGTATGCGTTTTTTCCTGAATATATTCAGGAAAAAACGCATACGCCCTTTTTGGCCAACCAAGCAAGCTTGCAAAGGAAATCTGCACTACAATGAAGTCTCACTTCCCCCCGGTCAAAAGGGCCATCTGAAAAAAGTGTAAAATCCAGAAAGGCAGGACAGGCCATGGAGAACTGGGAGCCTTGTTATGCTGATGGGCGGGATGTAAATTGCCAACAACCACTCGGGAGAAGTGTATGGTGTTTCCTGAAACATCTAAAAAACAAACCAACAGAGCCTAGGGCACTTCCACTTATGGTCCTATAGCTTAGGGAAATTAAAATCAAAAAGACACAGCCACCCCAAAGTTTGGGACGCCTCTGTTTACAAGAACCTCGTTTACAGTACAAGTTCAACATCGCAGAAAGTGAAAAATGGAGAAAGAAGTTGTGGTATTTACTTACTAAGCAATATCACTCAGCAATGAAATCTATGTCATCAGGCCCTTAGCAGCACAATGAGTGGATTCAGGTATGATGATTCTAACTGAAATAAGTCACACAGAAATAGAAACATCATAAAATATCAGTAATACACGGAATGTAAACTTGGCTACACAGGAACTGAATTACAGAACAGAACAGGGTCTCAAATTTAGAAAACCAACTTATGCTTGCTTAAGGGGAAAGGTGAGTTGGGGTGCTGCATAAAACCAGAGATTGAAATGAGCACAGATAAAGTTCCTTAAGCCAAATATGGAATAGACAAGAGCTACTCCTTGCTCAACGAAATGGACTCAAAACCCCATATTAAACGCCTAAGAATGTACCTGACTAGTAAGTATCTTAAAACCTATGGATTGCTATGTCTCCGAAAGAGAATCAAGCATGTGTACAGGGGCATAAACGCAGCAGTGATAGGACTGGAGAGGTTCGGTGAGCAAATGAAGACCCTTTGAAGTCATATTGCATGGTACCCATTCCACGGGTTTCAACTACCCAGGTTTAAGGTATTCTTCCTTCAGCTAAAACATGCATGTGGAACCCAGAGTATGATCAACCATGTGATTGGGAGACGTGTTCAAATATATCTCAGTTTTCGTACCCTGGTACTCGGGCGCAACATTCCACACGATTTACTAACACTCTCCCGACTTGGAGAGTCAGTCCCTTTAACCTCCTGTTTGGCCCAGTTTGCAATTTCTGCGGAAGATGAACAGGAATAGCGAGAACCAATGAGAGATTAGCTGGAGGTGTCTGGACGGGCAAATTTAACTTTCATTTCCCACCAGGAAGAGGAATTAACCAAAGGCTCAGCGTGCCGTGCCGGAACAAGATTAGGGCCTGAAGCCATCCTGCGGTGTTGCGGCCAGGTCACAAGAAAGCGAGTTGAAGAAAGGAGCTCAGGGGCACTGTAATTCACAAACCTGCAGAGTTATAAATGACAGCTATCGTCCAAAAATAGACTGAAGTAAGGCTGCCAAGAGGACTTGAAAGCGGGGCAGAATTGCAGGAAACCGATTTCAGGAGGTAGACTGGAATTGCATTGAAAGCATAGGAAAAGAGGCAGAACGTCCACAATGATGCACTTGGCCAAAAAGGGCGTATGCGTTTTTTCCTGAATATATTCAGGAAAAAACGCATACGCCCTTTTTGGCCAACCAAGCAAGCTTGCAAAGGAAATCTGCACTACAATGAAGTCTCACTTCCCCCCGGTCAAAAGGGCCATCTGAAAAAAGTGTAAAATCCAGAAAGGCAGGACAGGCCATGGACAACTGGGAGCCTTGTTATGCTGAAGGGCGGGATGTAAATTGCCAACAGACACTTGAGAGAAGTGTATGGTGTTTCCTGAAACATCAAAAAAACAAAGCAACAGAGCCTAGGGCACTTCCACTTATGGTCCTATAGCTTAGGGAAATTAAAATCAAAAAGACACAGCCACCCCAAAGTTTGGGACGCCTCTGTTTTCAAGAACCTCGTTTACCGTACAAGTTCAATATCACAGAATGTGAAAAATAGATAAAGAACTTGTGGTACTTACGTACAATGCAGTATCACTCAGCAATGAAATCTATGTCATCAGGCCCGTAGCAGCATAATGAGTAGATTCAGGTACGATGATTCTAACTGAAATAAGTCACACAGAAAAAGAAACATCATAAGATATCAGTAATACACGGAATGTAAACTTGGCTACACAGGAACTGAATTCCAAAACAGAACAGGTTCTCAAATTTAGAAAACCAACTTATGCTTGCTTAAGGGGAAAGGTGAGCTGGGTTGCTGCATAAAACCAGAGATTGAAATGAGCACAGATAAAGTTCCTTAAGCCAAATATGGAATAGACAAGAGCTACTCCTTGCTCAACGAAATGGACTCAACACCGCATATTAAACGCCTAAGAATGTACCTGACTAGTAAGTATCTTAAAACCTATGGATTGCTATGTCTCCGAAAGAGAATCAAGCGTGTGTACAGGGGCATAAACGCAGCAGTGATAGGATTGGAGAGGTTCGGTGAGCAAATGAAGACCCTTTGAAGTCATATTGCATGGTACCCATTACACGGGTCTCAACTCTCCAGGTTTAAGGTATTCTTCCTTCAGCTAAAACATGCATGTGGAACCCAAGTATGATCAACCATGTGAACGGGAGACGTGTTCAAATATGTCTCAGTTTTCCTCCCCTGGTACTCGGGTGCAACATTCCAGACGCTTTACTAACACTCTCCCCACTTGGAGAGTCAGCGCCTTTAACCTCCTGTTTGGCCCAGTTTGCAATTTCTGCAGAAGATGAACAGGCATAGCGAGAACCAATGAGAGGCTAGCTGGAGGTGTCTGGACGGGCAAATTTAACTCTCATTTCCCACCAGGAAGAGGAAATAACCAAAGGCTCAGCGTGCCGTACCGGAACCAGATTAGGGCCTGAAGCCATCCTGCGGTGTTGCGGCCAGGTCACAAGAAAGCGAGTTGAAGAAAGGAGCTCAGGGGCACTGTAATTCACAAACCTGCAGAATTATAAATGACAGCTATCGTCCAAAAATAGACTGAAGTAAGGCTGCCAAGAGGGCTTGAAAGCGGGGCAGAATTGCAGGAAACCGATTTCAGGAGGTAGACTGGAATTGCATTGAAAGCATAGGAAAAGAGGCAGAACGTCCACAATGATGCACTTGGCCAAAAAGGGCGTATGCGTTTTTTCCTGAATATATTCAGGAAAAAACGCATACGCCCTTTTTGGCCAACCAAGCAAGCTTGCAAAGGAAATCTGCACTACAATGAAGTCTCACTTCCCCCCGGTCAAAAGGGCCATCTGAAAAAAGTGTAAAATCCAGAAAGGCAGGACAGGCCATGGAGAACTGAGAGCCTTGTTATGCTGAAGGGCGGGATGTAAATTGCCAACAACCACTTGGGAGAAGTGTATGGTGTTTCCTGAAACATCTAAAAAACAAAGCAACAGAGCCTAGGGCAGTTCCACTTATGGTCCTATAGCTTAGGGAATTTAAAATCAAAAAGACACAGCCACCCCAAAGTTTGGAACGGCTCTGTTTACAAGAACCTCGTTTATAGTACAAGTTCAACATCGCAGAAAGTGAAAAATGGATAAAAAAGTTGTGGTATTTACTTACAAAGCAATATCACTCAGCAATGAAATCTGTGTCATCAGGCCCTTAGTAGCACAATGAGTGGATTCAGGTATGATGATTCTAACTGAAATAAGTCACACAGAAAAAGAAACATCATAAGATATCAGTAATACACGGAATGTAAACTTGGCTACACAGGAACTGAATTAAAGAACAGAACAGGGTCTCAAATTTAGAAAACCAACTTATGCTTGCTTAAGGGTAAAGGTGAGTTGGGGTGCTGCATAAAACCAGAGATTGAAATGAGCACAGATAAAGATCCTTAAGCCAAATATGGAATAGACAAGAGCTACTCCTTGCTCAACGAAATGGACTCAACACCGCATATTAAACGCCTAAGAATGTACCTGACTAGTAAGTATCTTAAAACCTATGGATTGCTATGTCTCCGAAAGAGAATCAAGCATGTGTACAAGGACATAAACGCAGCAGTGATAGGATTGGAGAGGTTCGTGAGCAAATGAAGACCCTTTGAAGTCATATTGCATGGTACCCATTCCACGGGTTTCAACTACCCAGGTTTAAGGTATTCTTCCTTCAGCTAAAACATGCATGTGGAACCTAGAGTATGATCAACCATGTGATCGGGAGACGTGTTCAAATATGTCTCAGTTTTCGTACCCTGGTACTCGGGTGCAACATTCCAGACGCTTTACTAACAGTCTCCCCACTTGGAGAGTCAGTCCCTTTAACCTCCTCTTTGGCCCAGTTTGCAATTTCTGTGGAAGATGAACAGGAATAGCGAGAACCAATGAGAGGCTAGCTGGAGGTGTCTGGACGGGCAAATTTAACTCTCATTTCCCACCAGGAAGAGGAATTAACCAAAGGCTCAGCATGCCGTGCCAGAACCAGATTAGGGCCTGAAGACATCCTGCGGTGTTGCGGCCAGGTCACAAGAAAGTGAGTTGAAGAAAGGAGCTCAGGGGCACTGTAATTCAAAAACCTGCAGAGTTATAAATGACAGCTATCGTCCAAAAATAGACTGAAGTAAGGCTGCCAAGAGGACTTGAAAGCGGGGCAGAATTGCAGGAAACCCATTTCAGGAGGTAGACTGGAATTGCATTGAAAGCATAGGAAAAGAGGCAGAACGTCCACAATGATGCACTTGGCCAAAAAGGGCGTATGCGTTTTTTCCTGAATATATTCAGGAAAAAACGCATACGGCCTTTTTGGCCAACCAAGCAAACTTGCAAAGGAAATCTGCACTACAATGAAGTCTCACTTCCCCCCGGTCAAAAGGGCCATCTGAAAAAAGTGTAAAATCCAGAAAGGCAGGACAGGCCATGGAGAACTGGGAGCCTTGTTATGCTGATGGGCGGGATGTAAATTGCCAACAGACACTCGGGAGAAGTGTATGGTGTTTCCTGAAACATCTAAAAAACAAAGCAACAGAGCCTAGGGCACTTCCACTTATGGTCCTATAGCTTAGGGAAATTAAAATCAAAAAGACACAGCCACCCCAAAGTTTGGGACGCCTCTGTTTACAAGAACCTCGTTTGCCGTACAAGTTCAATATCACAGAAAGTGAAAAATGGATAAAGAAGTTGTGGTATTCACTTACAAAGCAATATCACTCAGCAATGAAATCTGTGTCATCAGGCCCTTAGTAGCACAATGAGTGGATTCAGGTATGATGATTCTAACTGAAATAAGTCACACAGAAAAAGAAACATCATAAGATATCAGTAATACACGGAATGTAAACTTGGCTACACAGGAACTGAATTACAGAACAGAACAGGGTCTCAAATTTAGAAAACCAACTTATGCTTGCTTAAGGGGAAAGGTGAGTTGGGGTGCTGCATAAAACCAGAGATTGAAATGAGCACAGATAAAGTTCCTTAAGCCAAATATGGAATAGACAAGAGCTACTCCTTGCTCAAAGAAATGGACTCAACACCGCATATTAAATGCCTAAGAATGTACCTGACTAGTAAGTATCTTAAAACCTAGGGATTGCTATGTCTCCGAAAGAGAATCAAGCATGTGTACAGGGGCATAAACGCAGCAGTGATAGGATTGGAGAGGTTCGGTGAGCAAATGAAGACCCTTTGAAGTCATATTGCATGGTACCCATTCCACGGGTTTCAACTACCCAGGTTTAAGGTATTCTTCCTTCAGCTAAAACATGCATGTGGAACCTAGAGTATGATCAACCATGTGATCGGGAGACGTGTTCAAATATGTCTCAGTTTTCGTACCCTGGTACTAGGGTGCAACATTCCAGACGCTTTACTAACACTCTCCCCACTTGGAGAGTCAGTCCCTTTAACCTCCTGTTTGGCCCAGTTTGCAATTTCTGTGGAAGATGAACAGGAATAGCGAGAACCAATGAAAGACTAGCTGGAGGTGTCTGGATGGGCAAATTTAACTCTCATTTCCCACCAGGAAGAGGAATTAACCAAAGGCTCAGCGTGCCGTGCCAGAACCAGATTAGGGCCTGAAGACATCCTGCGGTGTTGCGGCCAGGTCACAAGAAAGCGAGTTGAAGAAAGGAGCTCAGGGGCACTGTAATTCACAAACCTGCAGAGTTATAAATGACAGCTATCGTCCAAAAATAGACTGAAGTAAGGCTGCCAAGAGGACTTGAAAGCGGGGCAGAATTGCAGGAAACCGATTTCAGGAGGTAGACTGGAATTGCATTGAAAGCATAGGAAAAGAGGCAGAACGTCCACAATGATGCACTTGGCCAAAAAGGGCGTATGCGTTTTTTCCTGAATATATTCAGGAAAAAACGCATACGCCCTTTTTGGCCAACCAAGCAAGCTTGCAAAGGAAATCTGCACTACAATGAAGTCTCACTTCCCCCCGGTCAAAAGGGCCATCTGAAAAAAGTGTAAAATCCAGAAAGGCAGGACAGGCCATGGAGAACTGGGAGCCTTGTTATGCTGATGGGCGGGATGTAAATTGCCAACAACCACTCGGGAGAAGTGTATGGTGTTTCCTGAAACATCTAAAAAACAAACCAACAGAGCCTAGGGCACTTCCACTTATGGTCCTATAGCTTAGGGAAATTAAAATCAAAAAGACACAGCCACCCCAAAGTTTGGGACGCCTCTGTTTACAAGAACCTCGTTTACAGTACAAGTTCAACATCGCAGAAAGTGAAAAATGGAGAAAGAAGTTGTGGTATTTACTTACTAAGCAATATCACTCAGCAATGAAATCTATGTCATCAGGCCCTTAGCAGCACAATGAGTGGATTCAGGTATGATGATTCTAACTGAAATAAGTCACACAGAAATAGAAACATCATAAAATATCAGTAATACACGGAATGTAAACTTGGCTACACAGGAACTGAATTACAGAACAGAACAGGGTCTCAAATTTAGAAAACCAACTTATGCTTGCTTAAGGGGAAAGGTGAGTTGGGGTGCTGCATAAAACCAGAGATTGAAATGAGCACAGATAAAGTTCCTTAAGCCAAATATGGAATAGACAAGAGCTACTCCTTGCTCAACGAAATGGACTCAAAACCCCATATTAAACGCCTAAGAATGTACCTGACTAGTAAGTATCTTAAAACCTATGGATTGCTATGTCTCCGAAAGAGAATCAAGCATGTGTACAGGGGCATAAACGCAGCAGTGATAGGACTGGAGAGGTTCGGTGAGCAAATGAAGACCCTTTGAAGTCATATTGCATGGTACCCATTCCACGGGTTTCAACTACCCAGGTTTAAGGTATTCTTCCTTCAGCTAAAACATGCATGTGGAACCCAGAGTATGATCAACCATGTGATTGGGAGACGTGTTCAAATATATCTCAGTTTTCGTACCCTGGTACTCGGGCGCAACATTCCACACGATTTACTAACACTCTCCCGACTTGGAGAGTCAGTCCCTTTAACCTCCTGTTTGGCCCAGTTTGCAATTTCTGCGGAAGATGAACAGGAATAGCGAGAACCAATGAGAGATTAGCTGGAGGTGTCTGGACGGGCAAATTTAACTTTCATTTCCCACCAGGAAGAGGAATTAACCAAAGGCTCAGCGTGCCGTGCCGGAACAAGATTAGGGCCTGAAGCCATCCTGCGGTGTTGCGGCCAGGTCACAAGAAAGCGAGTTGAAGAAAGGAGCTCAGGGGCACTGTAATTCACAAACCTGCAGAGTTATAAATGACAGCTATCGTCCAAAAATAGACTGAAGTAAGGCTGCCAAGAGGACTTGAAAGCGGGGCAGAATTGCAGGAAACCGATTTCAGGAGGTAGACTGGAATTGCATTGAAAGCATAGGAAAAGAGGCAGAACGTCCACAATGATGCACTTGGCCAAAAAGGGCGTATGCGTTTTTTCCTGAATATATTCAGGAAAAAACGCATACGCCCTTTTTGGCCAACCAAGCAAGCTTGCAAAGGAAATCTGCACTACAATGAAGTCTCACTTCCCCCCGGTCAAAAGGGCCATCTGAAAAAAGTGTAAAATCCAGAAAGGCAGGACAGGCCATGGACAACTGGGAGCCTTGTTATGCTGAAGGGCGGGATGTAAATTGCCAACAGACACTTGAGAGAAGTGTATGGTGTTTCCTGAAACATCAAAAAAACAAAGCAACAGAGCCTAGGGCACTTCCACTTATGGTCCTATAGCTTAGGGAAATTAAAATCAAAAAGACACAGCCACCCCAAAGTTTGGGACGCCTCTGTTTTCAAGAACCTCGTTTACCGTACAAGTTCAATATCACAGAATGTGAAAAATAGATAAAGAACTTGTGGTACTTACGTACAATGCAGTATCACTCAGCAATGAAATCTATGTCATCAGGCCCGTAGCAGCATAATGAGTAGATTCAGGTACGATGATTCTAACTGAAATAAGTCACACAGAAAAAGAAACATCATAAGATATCAGTAATACACGGAATGTAAACTTGGCTACACAGGAACTGAATTCCAAAACAGAACAGGTTCTCAAATTTAGAAAACCAACTTATGCTTGCTTAAGGGGAAAGGTGAGCTGGGTTGCTGCATAAAACCAGAGATTGAAATGAGCACAGATAAAGTTCCTTAAGCCAAATATGGAATAGACAAGAGCTACTCCTTGCTCAACGAAATGGACTCAACACCGCATATTAAACGCCTAAGAATGTACCTGACTAGTAAGTATCTTAAAACCTATGGATTGCTATGTCTCTGAAAGAGAATCAAGCATGTGTACAGGGGCATAAACGCAGCAGTGATAGGATTGGAGAGGTTCGGTGAGCAAATGAAGACCCTTTGAAGTCATATTGCATGGTACCCATTACACGGGTCTTAACTCTCCAGGTTTAAGGTATTCTTCCTTCAGCTAAAACATGCATGTGGAACCCAAGTATGATCAACCATGTGAACGGGAGACGTGTTCAAATATGTCTCAGTTTTCCTCCCCTGGTACTCGGGTGCAACATTCCAGACGCTTTACTAACACTCTCCCCACTTGGAGAGTCAACGCCTTTAACCTCCTGTTTGGCCCAGTTTGCAATTTCTGTGGAAGATGAACAGGAATAGCGAGAACCAATGAGAGACTAGCTGGAGGTGTCTGGACGGGCAAATTTAACTCTCATTTCCCACCAGGAAGAGGAAATAACCAAAGGCTCAGCGTGCCGTGCCGGAACCAGATTAGGGCCTGAAGCCATCCTGCGGTGTTGCGGCCAGGTCACAAGAAAGCGAGTTGAAGAAAGGAGCTCAGGGGCACTGTAATTCACAAACCTGCAGAGTTATAAATGACAGCTATCGTCCAAAAGTAGACTGAAGTAAGCCTGCCAAGAGGACTTGAAAGCGGGGCAGAATTGCAGGGAACCCATTTCAGGAGGTAGACTGGAATTGCATTGAAAGCATAGGAAAAGAGGCAGAACGTCCACAATGATGCACTTGGCCAAAAAGGGCGTATGCGTTTTTTCCTGAATATATTCAGGAAAAAACGCATACGCCCTTTTTGGCCAACCAAGCAAGCTTGCAAAGGAAATCTGCACTACAATGAAGTCTCACTTCCCCCTGGTCAAAAGGGCCATCTGAAAAAAGTGTAAAATCCAGAAAGGCAGGACAGGCCATGGAGAACTGGGAGCCTTGTTATGCTGAAGGGCGGGATGTAAATTGCCAACAACCACTCGGGAGAAGTGTATGGTGTTTCCTGAAACATCTAAAAAACAAAGCAACAGAGCCTAGGGCACTTCCACTTATGGTCCTATAGCTTAGGGAATTTAAAATCAAAAAGACACAGCCACCCCAAAGTTTGGGACACCTCTGTTTACAAGAACCTCGTTTACCGTACAAGTTCAATATCACAGAAAGTGAAAAATGGATAAAGAAGTTGTGGTATTTACGTACAATGCAGTATCACTCAGCAATTAAATCTATGTCATCAGGCCCGTAGCAGCATAATGAGTAGATTCAGGTACGATGATTCTAACTGAAATAAGTCACACAGAAAAAGAAACATCATAAGATATCACTAATACACGGAATGTAAACTTGGCTACACAGGAACTGAATTCCAAAACAGAACAGGTTCTCAAATTTAGAAAACCAACTTATGCTTGCTTAAGGGGAAAGGTGAGTTGGGTTGCTGCATAAAACCAGAGATTGAAATGAGCACAGATAAAGTTCCTTAAGCCAAATATGGAATACACAAGAGCTACTCCTTGCTCAATGAAATGGACTCAACACCGCATATTAAACGCCTAAGAACGTACCTGACTAGTAAGTATCTTAAAACCTATGGATTGCTATGTCTCCGAAAGAGAATCAAGCATGTGTACAGGGGCATAAACGCAGCAGTGATAGGATTGGAGAGGTTCGGTGAGCAAATGAAGACCCTTTGAAGTCACATTGCATGGTACCCATTACACGGGTTTCAACTACCCAGGTTTTAGGTATTCTTCCTTCAGCTAAAACATGCATGTGGAACCCAGAGTATGATCAACCATGTGATCGGGAGATGTGTTCAAATATGTCTCAGTTTTCCTCCCCTGGTACTCGGGTGCAACATTCCAGACGCTTTACTAACACTCTCCCCACTTGGAGAGTCAGCGCCTTTAACCTCCTGTTTGGCACAGTTTGCAATTTCTGCGGAAGATGAACAGGAATAGCGAGAACCAATGAGAGGCTAGCTGGAGGTGTCTGGACGGGCAAATTTAACTCTCATTTCCCACCAGGAAGAGGAAATAACCAAAGGCTCAGTGTGCCGTACCGGAACCAGATTAGGGCCTGAAGACATCCTGCGGTGTTGCGGCCAGCTCAAAAGAAAGCGAGTTGAAGAAAGGAGCTCAGGGGCACTGTAATTCACAAACCTGCAGAGTTATAAATGACAGCTATCGTCCAAAAATAGACTGAAGTAAGGCTGCCAAGAGGACTTGAAAGCGGGGCAGAATTGCAGGAAACCGATTTCAGGAGGTAGACTGGAATTGCATTGAAAGCATAGGAAAAGAGGCAGAACGTCCACAATGATGCACTTGGCCAAAAAGGGCGTATGCGTTTTTTCCTGAATATATTCAGGAAAAAACGCATACGCCCTTTTTGGCCAACCAAGCAAGCTTGCAAAGGAAATCTGCACTACAATGAAGTCTCACTTCCCCCCGGTCAAAAGGGCCATCTGAAAAAAGTGTAAAATCCAGAAAGGCAGGACAGGCCATGGAGAACTGGGAGCCTTGTTATGCTGATGGGCGGGATGTAAATTGCCAACAACCACTCGGGAGAAGTGTATGGTGTTTCCTGAAACATCTAAAAAACAAAACAACAGAGCCTAGGGCACTTCCACTTATGGTCCTATAGCTTAGGGAAATTAAAATCAAAAAGACACAGCCACCCCAAAGTTTGGGACGCCTCTGTTTACAAGAACCTCGTTTACCGTACAAGTTCAATATCACAGAAAGTGAAAAATGGATAAAGAACTTGTGGTACTTACGTACAATGCAGTATCACTCAGCAATGAAATCTATGTCATCAGGCCCGTAGCAGCATCATGAGTGGATTCAGGTACGATGATTCTAACTGAAATAAGTCACACAGAAAAAGAAACATCATAAGATATCAGTAATACACGGAATGTAAACTTGGCTACACAGGAACTGAATTACAGAACAGAACAGGTTCTCAAATTTAGAAAACCAACTTATGCTTGCTTAAGGGGAAAGGTGAGTTGGGGTGCTGCATAAAACCAGAGATTGAAATGAGCACAGATAAAGTTCCTTAAGCCAAATATGGAATAGACAAGAGCTACTCCTTGCTCAACGAAATGGACTCAACACCGCATATTAAACGCCTAAGAATGTACCTGACTTGTAAGTATCTTAAAACCTATGGATTGCTATGTCTCCGAAAGAGAATCAAGCATGTGTACAGGGGCATAAACGCAGCAGTGATAGGATTGGAGATGTTCGGTGAGCAAATGAAGACCCTTTGAAGTCATATTGCATGGTACCCATTCCACGGGTTTCAACTACCCAGGTTTTAGGTATTCTTCCTTCAGCTAAAACATGCATGTGGAACCCAGAGTATGATCAACCATGTGATCGGGAGACGTGTTCAAATATGTCTCAGTTTTCGTACCCTGGTACTCGGGTGCAACATTCCAGACGCTTTACTAACACTCTCCCCACTTGGAGAGTCAGTCCCTTTAACCTCCTGTTTGGCCCAGTTTGCAATTTCTGTGGAAGATGAACAGGAATAGCGAGAACCAATGAGAGACTAGCTGGAGGTGTCTGGATGGGCAAATTTAACTCTCATTTCCCACCAGGAAGAGGAATTAACCAAAGGCTCAGCGTGCCGTGCCAGAACGAGATTAGGGCCTGAAGACATCCTGCGGTGTTGCGGCCAGGTCACAAGAAAGCGAGTTGAAGAAAGGAGCTCAGGGGCACTGTAATTCACAAACCTGCAGAGTTATAAATGACAGCTATCGTCCAAAAATAGACTGAAGTAAGGCTGCCAAGAGGACTTGAAAGCGGGGCAGAATTGCAGGAAACCGATTTCAGGAGGTAGACTGGAATTGCATTGAAAGCATAGGAAAAGAGGCAGAACGTCCACAATGATGCACTTGGCCAAAAAGGGCGTATGCGTTTTTTCCTGAATATATTCAGGAAAAAACGCATACGCCCTTTTTGGCCAACCAAGCAAGCTTGCAAAGGAAATCTGCACTACAATGAAGTCTCACTTCCCCCCGGTCAAAAGGGCCATCTGAAAAAAGTGTAAAATCCAGAAAGGCAGGACAGGCCATGGAGAACTGGGAGCCTTGTTATGCTGATGGGCGGGATGTAAATTACCAATAGACACTCAGGAGAAGTGTATGGTGTCTCCTGAAACATCTAAAAAACAAAGCAACAGAGCCTAGGGCACTGCCACTTATGGTCCTATAGCTTAGGGAAATTAAAATCAAAAAGACACAGCCACCCCAAAGTTTGGGACGCCTCTGTTTACAAGAACCTCGTTTACAGTACAAGTTCAACATCACAGAAAGTGAAAAATGGATGAAGAAGTTGTGGTATTTACTTACAAAGCAATATCACTCAGCAATGAAATCTATGTCATCAGGCCCTTAGCAGCACAATGAGTGGATTCAGGTATGATGATTCTAACTGAAATAAGTCACACAGAAAAAGAAACATCATAAGATATCAGTAATACACGGAATGTAAACTTGGCTACACAGGAACTGAATTACAGAACAGAACAGGGCCTCAAATTTAGAAAACCAACTTATGCTTGCTTAAGGGGAAAGGTGAGTTGGGTTGCTGCATAAAACCAGAGATTGAAATGAGCACAGATAAAGTTCCTTAAGCCAAATATGGAATAGACAAGAGCTACTCCTTGCTCAAGGAAATGGACTCAACACCGCATATTAAACGCCTAAGAATGTACCTGACTAGTAAGTATCTTAAAACCTATGGATTGCTATGTCTCTGAAAGAGAATCAAGCATGTGTACAGGGGCATAAACGCAGCAGTGATAGGATTGGAGAGGTTCGGTGAGCAAATGAAGACCCTTTGAAGTGATATTGCATGGTACCCATTACACGGGTCTTAACTCTCCAGGTTTAAGGTATTCTTCCTTCAGCTAAAACATGCATGTGGAACCCAAGTATGATCAACCATGTGAACGGGAGACGTGTTCAAATATGTCTCAGTTTTCCTCCCCTGGTACTCGGGTGCAACATTCCAGACGCTTTACTAACACTCTCCCCACTTGGAGAGTCAACGCCTTTAACCTCCTGTTTGGCCCAGTTTGCAATTTCTGCGGAAGATGAACAGGAATAGCGAGAACCAATGAGAGACTAGCTGGAGGTGTCTGGACGGGCAAATTTAACTCTCATTTCCCACCAGGAAGAGGAAATAACCAAAGGCTCAGCGTGCCGTGCCGGAACCAGATTAGGGCCTGAAGCCATCCTGCGGTGTTGCGGCCAGGTCACAAGAAAGCGAGTTGAAGAAAGGAGCTCAGGGGCACTGTAATTCACAAACCTGCAGAGTTATAAATGACAGCTATCGTCCAAAAGTAGACTGAAGTAAGCCTGCCAAGAGGACTTGAAAGCGGGGCAGAATTGCAGGGAACCCATTTCAGGAGGTAGACTGGAATTGCATTGAAAGCATAGGAAAAGAGGCAGAACGTCCACAATGATGCACTTGGCCAAAAAGGGCGTATGCGTTTTTTCCTGAATATATTCAGGAAAAAACGCATACGCCCTTTTTGGCCAACCAAGCAAGCTTGCAAAGGAAATCTGCACTACAATGAAGTCTCACTTCCCCCCGGTCAAAAGGGCCATCTGAAAAAAGTGTAAAATCCAGAAAGGCAGGACAGGCCATGGAGAACAGGGAGCCTTGTTATGCTGAAGGGCGGGATGTAAATTGCCAACAAACACTCGGGAGAAGTGTATGGTGTTTCCTGAAACATCTAAAAAACAAAGCAACAGAGCCTAGGGCACTTCCACTTATGGTCCTATAGCTTAGGGAATTTAAAATCAAAAAGACACAGCCACCCCAAAGTTTGGGACGCCTCTGTTTACAAGAACCTCGTTTACCGTACAAGTTCAATATCACAGAAAGTGAAAAATGGATAAAGAAGTTGTGGTATTTACGTACAATGCAATATCACTCAGCAATTAAATCTATGTCATCAGGCCCGTAGCAGCATAATGAGTAGATTCAGGTACGATTATTCTAACTGAAATAAGTCACACAGAAAAAGAAACATCATAAGATATCACTAATACACGGAATGTAAACTTGGCTACACAGGAACTGAATTCCAAAACAGAACAGGTTCTCAAATTTAGAAAACCAACTTATGCTTGCTTAAGGGGAAAGGTGAGTTGGGTTGCTGCATAAAACCAGAGATTGAAATGAGCACAGATAAAGTTCCTTAAGCCAAATATGGAATACACAAGAGCTACTCCTTGCTCAATGAATTGGACTCAACACCGCATATTAAACGCCTAAGAATGTACCTGACTAGTAAGTATCTTAAAACCTATGGATTGCTATGTCTCCGAAAGAGAATCAAGCATGTGTACAGGGGCATAAACGCAGCAGTGATAGGATTGGAGAGGTTCGGTGAGCAAATGAAGACCCTTTGAAGTCATATTGCATGTTACCCATTACACGGGTTTCAACTACCCAGGTTTTAGGTATTCTTCCTTCAGCTAAAACATGCATGTGGAACCCAGAGTATGATCAACCATGTGATCGGGAGACGTGTTCAAATATGTCTCAGGTTTCCTCCCCTGGTACTCGGGTGCAACATTCCAGACGCTTTACTAACACTCTCCCCACTTGGAGAGTCAGCGCCTTTAACCTCCTGTTTGGCACAGTTTGCAATTTCTGCGGAAGATGAACAGGAATAGCGAGAACCAATGAGAGACTAGCTGGAGGTGTCTGGACGGGCAAATTTAACTCTCATTTCCCACCAGGAAGAGGAAATAACCAAAGGCTCAGTGTGCCGTACCGGAACCAGATTAGGGCCTGAAGCCATCCTGCGGTGTTGCGGCCAGCTCAAAAGAAAGCGAGTTGAAGAAAGGAGCTCAGGGGCACTGTAATTCACAAACCTGCAGAGTTATAAATGACAGCTATCGTCCAAAAATAGACTGAAATAAGGCTGCCAAGAGGACTTGAAAGCGGGGCAGAATTGCAGGAAACCGATTTCAGGAGGTAGACTGGAATTGCATTGAAAGCATAGGAAAAGAGGCAGAACGTCCACAATGATGCACTTGGCCAAAAAGGGCGTATGCGTTTTTTCCTGAATATATTCAGGAAAAAACGCATACGCCCTTTTTGGCCAACCAAGCAAGCTTGCAAAGGAAATCTGCACTACAATGAAGTCTCACTTCCCCCCGGTCAAAAGGGCCATCTGAAAAAAGTGTAAAATCCAGAAAGGCAGGACAGGCCATGGAGAACTGGGAGCCTTGTTATGCTGATGGGCGGGATGTAAATTGCCAACAGACACTCGGGAGAAGTGTATGGTGTTTCCTGAAACATCTAAAAAACAAAACAACAGAGCCTAGGGCACTTCCACTTATGGTCCTATAGCTTAGGGAAATTAAAATCAAAAAGACACAGCCACCCCAAAGTTTGGGACGCCTCTGTTTACAAGAACCTCGTTTACCATACAAGTTCAATATCACAGAAAGTGAAAAATGGATAAAGAACTTGTGGTACTTACGTACAATGCAGTATCACTCAGCAATGAAATCTATGTCATCAGGCCCGTAGCAGCATCATGAGTGGATTCAGGTACGATGATTCTAACTGAAATAAGTCACACAGAAAAAGAAACATCATAAGATATCAGTAATACACGGAATGTAAACTTGGCTACACAGGAACTGAATTACAGAACAGAACAGGTTCTCAAATTTAGAAAACCAACTTATGCTTGCTTAAGGGGAAAGGTGAGTTGGGGTGCTGCATAAAACCAGAGATTGAAATGAACACAGATAAAGTTCCTTAAGCCAAATATGGAATAGACAAGAGCTACTCCTTGCTCAACGAAATGGACTCAACACCGCATATTGAACGCCTAAGAATGTACCTGACTTGTAAGTATCTTAAAACCTATGGATTGCTATGTCTCTGAAAGAGAATCAAGCATGTGTACAGGGGCATAAACGCAGCAGTGATAGGATTGGAGAGGTTCAGTGAGCAAATGAAGACCCTTTGAAGTCATATTGCATGGTACCCATTACACGGGTCTTAACTCTCCAGGTTTAAGGTATTCTTCCTTCAGCTAAAACATGCATGTGGAACCCAAGTATGATCAACCATGTGAACGGGAGACGTGTTCAAATATGTCTCAGTTTTCCTCCCCTGGTACTCGGGTGCAACATTCCAGACGCTTTACTAACACTCTCCCCACTTGGAGAGTCAACGCCTTTAACCTCCTGTTTGGCCCAGTTTGCAATTTCTGCGGAAGATGAACAGGAATAGCGAGAACCAATGAGAGACTAGCTGGAGGTGTCTGGACGGGCAAATTTAACTCTCATTTCCCACCAGGAAGAGGAAATAACCAAAGGCTCAGCGTGCCGTGCCGGAACCAGATTAGGGCCTGAAGCCATCCTGCGGTGTTGCGGCCAGGTCACAAGAAAGCGAGTTGAAGAAAGGAGCTCAGGGGCACTGTAATTCACAAACCTGCAGAGTTATAAATGACAGCTATCGTCCAAAAGTAGACTGAAGTAAGCCTGCCAAGAGGACTTGAAAGCGGGGCAGAATTGCAGGGAACCCATTTCAGGAGGTAGACTGGAATTGCATTGAAAGCATAGGAAAAGAGGCAGAACGTCCACAATGATGCACTTGGCCAAAAAGGGCGTATGCGTTTTTTCCTGAATATATTCAGGAAAAAACGCATACGCCCTTTTTGGCCAACCAAGCAAGCTTGCAAAGGAAATCTGCACTACAATGAAGTCTCACTTCCCCCCGGTCAAAAGGGCCATCTGAAAAAAGTGTAAAATCCAGAAAGGCAGGACAGGCCATGGAGAACAGGGAGCCTTGTTATGCTGAAGGGCGGGATGTAAATTGCCAACAAACACTCGGGAGAAGTGTATGGTGTTTCCTGAAACATCTAAAAAACAAAGCAACAGAGCCTAGGGCACTTCCACTTATGGTCCTATAGCTTAGGGAATTTAAAATCAAAAAGACACAGCCACCCCAAAGTTTGGGACGCCTCTGTTTACAAGAACCTCGTTTACCGTACAAGTTCAATATCACAGAAAGTGAAAAATGGATAAAGAAGTTGTGGTATTTACGTACAATGCAGTATCACTCAGCAATTAAATCTATGTCATCAGGCCCGTAGCAGCATAATGAGTAGATTCAGGTACGATTATTCTAACTGAAATAAGTCACACAGAAAAAGAAACATCATAAGATATCAGTAATACACGGAATGTAAACTTGGCTACACAGGAACTGAATTACAGAACAGAACAGGGTCTCAAATTTAGAAAAACAACTTATGCTTGCTTAAGGGGAAAGGTGAGTTGGGGTGCTGCATAAAACCAGAGATTGAAATGAGCACAGATAAAGTTCCTTAAGTCAAATATGGAATAGACAAGAGCTACTCCTTGCTCAACGAAATGGACTCAACACCGCATATTAAACGCCTAAGAATGTACCTGACTAGTAAGTATCGCAAAACCTATGGATTGCTATGTCTGCAAAAGAGAATCAAGCATGTGTACAGGGGCATAAACGCAGCAGTGATAGGATTGGAGAGGTTCGGTGAGCAAATGAAGACCCTTTGAAGTCATATTGCATGGTACGCATTACACGGGTCTCAACACTCCAGGTTTAAGGTATTCTTCCTTCAGCTAAAACATGCATGTGGAACCTAGAGTATAATCAACCATGTGATCGGGAGACGTGTTCAAATATGTCTCAGTTTTCCTCCCCTGGTACTCGGGTGCAACATTCCAGACGCTTTACTAACACTCTCCCGACTTGGAGAGTCAGTCCCTTTAACCTCCTGTTTGGCCCAGTTTGCAATTTCTGCGGAAGATGAACAGGAATAGCGAGAACCAATGAGAGACTAGCTGGAGGTGTCTGGACGGGCAAATTTAACTCTCATTTCCCACCAGGAAGAGGAATTAACCAAAGGCTCAGCGTGCCGTGCCAGAACCAGATTAGGGGCTGAAGCCATCCTGCAGTGTTGCGGCCAGGTCACAAGAAAGCGAGTTGAAGAAAGGAGCTCAGGGGCACTGTAATTCACAAACCTGCAGACTTATAAATGACAGCTATCGTCCAAAAATAGACTGAAGTAAGGCTGCCAAGAGGACTTGAAAGCGGGGCAGAAGTGCAGGAAACCGATTTCAAGAGGTAGACTGGAATTGCATTGAAAGCATAGGAAAAGAGGCAGAACGTCCACAATGATGCACTTGGCCAAAAAGGGCGTATGCGTTTTTTCCTGAATATATTCAGGAAAAAATGCATACGCCCTTTTTGGCCAACCAAGCAAGCTTGCAAAGGAAATCTGCACTACAATGAAGTCTCACTTCCCCCCGGTCAAAAGGGCCATCTGAAAAAAGTGTAAAATCCAGAAAGACAAGACAGGCCATGGAGAACTGGGAGCCTTGTTATGCTGATGGGCGGGATGTAAATTGCCAACAACCACTCGGGAGAAGTGTATGGTGTTTCCTGAAACATCTAAAAAACAAAGCAACAGAACCTAGGGCACTTCCACTTACGGTCCTATAGCTTAGGGAAATTAAAATCAAAAAGACACAGCCACCCCAAAGTTTGGAACGGCTCTGTTTACAAGAACCTCGTTTACAGTACAAGTTCAACATCGCAGAAAGTGAAAAATGGATAAAGAAGTTGTGGTATTTACTTACAAAGCAATATCACTCAGCAATGAAATCTGTGTCATCAGGCCCTTAGCAGCACAATGAGTGGATGCAGGTACGATGATTCTAACTGAAATAAGTCACACAGAAAAAGAAACATCATAAGATATCACTAATACACGGAATGTAAACTTGGCTACACAGGAACTGAATTACAGAACAGAACAGGGTCTCAAATTTAGAAAACCAACTTATGCTTGCTTAAGGGGAAAGGTGAGTTGGGGTGCTGCATAAAACCAGAGATTGAAATGAGCACAGATAAAGTTCCTTAAGCCAAATATGGAATAGACAAGAGCTACTCCTTGCTCAACGAAATGGACTCAACACCCCATATTAAACGCCTAAGAATGTACCTGACTAGTAAGTATCTTAAAACCTATGGATTGCTATGTCTCCAAAAGAGAATCAAGCGTGTGTACAGGGGCATAAACGCAGCAGTGATAGGATTGGAGAGGTTCGGTGAGCAAATGAAGACCCTTTGAAGTCATATTGCATGGTACCCATTACACGGGTCTCAACTCCCCAGGTTTAAGGTATTCTTCCTTCAGCTAAAACATGCATGTGGAACCCAAGTATGATCAACCATGTGAACGGGAGATGTGTTCAAATATGTCTCAGTTTTCCTCCCCTGGTACTCGGGTGCAACATTCCAGACGCTTTACTAACACTCTCCCCAGTTGGAGAGTCAGCGCCTTTAACCTCCTGTTTGGCCCAGTTTGAAATTTCTGCGGAAGATGAACAGGAATAGCGAGAACCAATGAGAGGCTAGCTGGAGGTGTCTGGACGGGCAAATTTAACTCTCATTTCCCACCAGGAAGAGGAAATAACCAAAGGCTCAGCGTGCCGTACCGGAACCAGATTAGGGCCTGAAGCCATCCTGCGGTGTTGCGGCCAGCTCAAAAGAAAGCGAGTTGAAGAAAGGAGCTCAGGGGCACTGTAATTCACAAACCTGCAGAGTTATAAATGACAGCTATCGTCCAAAAATACACTGAAGTAAGGCTGCCAAGAGGACTTGAAAGCGGGGCAGAATTGCAGGAAACCGATTTCAGGAGGTAGACTGGAATTGCATTGAAAGCATAGGAAAAGAGGCAGAACGTCCACAATGATGCACTTGGCCAAAAAGGGCGTATGCGTTTTTTCCTGAATATATTCAGGAAAAAACGCATACGCCCTTTTTGGCCAACCAAGCAAGCTTGCAAAAGAAATCTGCACTACAATGAAGTCTCACTTCCCCCCGGTCAAAAGGGCCATCTGAAAAAAGTGTAAAATCCAGAAAGGCAGGACAGGCCATGGAGAACTGGGAGCCTTGTTATACTGATGGGCGGGATGTAAATTGCCAACAGACACTCAGGAGAAGTGTATGGTGTTTCCTGAAACATCTAAAAAACAAAGCAACAGAACCTAGGGCACTTCCACTTATGGTCCTATAGCTTAGGGAAATTAAAATCAAAAAGACACAGCCACCCCAAAGTTTGGAACGGCTCTGTTTACAAGAACCTCATTTACAGTACAAGTTCAACATCGCAGAAAGTGAAAAATGGATAAAGAAGTTGTGGTATTTACTTACAAAGCAATATCACTCAGCAATGAAATCTATGTCATCAGGCCTGTAGCAGCATAATGAGTGGATTCAGGTACGATGATTCTAACTGAAATAAGTCACACAGAAAAAGAAACATCATAAGATATCACTAATACACGGAATGTAAACTTGGCTACACAGGAACTGCATTCCAGAACAGAACAGGGTCTCAAATTTAGAAAACCAACTTATGCTTGCTTAAGGGGAAAGGTGAGTTGGGGTGCTGCATAAAACCAGAGATTGAAATGAGCACAGATAAAGTTCCTTAAGCCAAATATGGAATAGACAAGAGCTACTCCTTGCTCAACGAAATGGACTCAAAACCCCCTATTAAACCCCTAAGAATGTACCTGACTAGTAAGTATCTTAAAACCTATGGATTGCTATGTCTCCAAAAGAGAATCAAGCGTGTGTACAGGGGAATAAACGCAGCAGTGATAGGATTGGAGAGGTTCGGTGAGCAAATGAAGACCCTTTGAAGTCATATTGCATGGTACCCATTACACGGGTCTCAACTCTCCAGGTTTAAGGTATTCTTCCTTCAGCTAAAACATGCATGTGGAACCCAGAGTATGATCAACCATGTGAACGGGAGACGTGTTCAAATATGTCTCAGTTTTCCTCCCCTGGTACTCGGGTGCAACATTCCAGACGCTTTATAACACTCTCCTGACTTGGAGAGTCAGTCCCTTTAACCTCCTGTTTGGCCCAGTTTGCAATTTCTGCGGAAGATGAACAGGAATAGCGAGAACCAATGAGAGGCTAGCTGGAGGTGTCTGGACGGGCAAATTTAACTCTCATTTCCCAACAGGAAGAGGAAATAACCAAAGGCTCAGCGTGCCGTACCGGAACCAGATTAGGGCCTGAAGCCATCCTGTGGTGTTGCGGCCAGCTCAAAAGAAAGCGAGTTGAAGAAAGGAGCCCAGGGGCACTGTAATTCACAAACCTGCAGAGTTATAAATGACAGCTATCGTCCAAAAATACACTGAAGTAAGGCTGCCAAGAGGACTTGAAAGCGGGGCAGAATTGCAGGAAACCGATTTCAGGAGGTAGACTGGAATTGCATTGAAAGCATAGGAAAAGAGGCAGAACGTCCACAATGATGCACTTGGCCAAAAAGGGCGTATGCGCTTTTTCCTGAATATATTCAGGAAAAAACGCATACGCCCTTTTTGGCCAACCAAGCAAGCTTGCAAAGGAAATCTGCACTACAATGAAGTCTCACTTCCCCCTGGTCAAAAGGGCCATCTGAAAAAAGTGTAAAATCCAGAAAGGCAGGACAGGCCATGGACAACTGGGAGCCTTGTTATGCTGATGGGCGGGATGTAAATTGCCAACAACCACTCGGGAGAAGTATATGGTGTTTACTGAAACATCTAAAAAACAAAGCAACAGAACCTAGGGCACTTCCACTTATGGTCCTATAGCTTAGGGAAATTAAAATCAAAAAGACACAGCCACCCCAAAGTTTGGAACGGCTCTGTTTACAAGAACCTCGTTTACAGTACAAGTTCAACATCGCAGAAAGTGAAAAATGGATAAAGAAGTTGTGGTATTTATTACAAAGCAATATCACTCAGCAATGAAATCTATGTCATCAGGCCCTTAGCATCACAATGAGTGGATTCAGGTATGATGATTCTAACTGAAATAAGTCACACAGAAAAAGAAACATCATAAGATATCACTAATACACGGAATGTAAACTTGGCTACACAGGAACTGCATTCCAGAACAGAACAGGGTCTCAAATTTAGAAAACCAACTTATGCTTGCTTAAGGGTAAAGGTGAGTTGGGGTGCTGCATAAAACCAGAGATTGAAATGAGCACAGATAAAGTTCCTTAAGCCAAATATGGAATAGACAAGAGCTACTCCTTGCTCAACGAAATGGACTCAAAACCCCATATTAAACCCCTAAGAATGTACCTGACTAGTAAGTATCTTAAAACCTATGGATTGCTATGTCTCCAAAAGAGAATCAAGCGTGTGTACAGGGGAATAAACGCAGCAGTGATAGGATTGGAGAGGTTCGGTGAGCAAATGAAGACCCTTTGAAGTCATATTGCATGGTACCCATTACACGGGTCTCAACTCTCCAGGTTTAAGGTATTCTTCCTTCAGCTAAAACATGCATGTGGAACCCAGAGTATGATCAACCATGTGAACGGGAGACGTGTTCAAATATGTCTCAGTTTTCCTCCCCTGGTACTCGGGTGCAACATTCCAGACGCTTTATAACACTCTCCCGACTTGGAGAGTCAGTCCCTTTAACCTCCTGTTTGGCCCAGTTTGCAATTTCTGCGGAAGATGAACAGGAATAGCGAGAACCAATGAGAGGCTAGCTGGAGGTGTCTGGACGGGCAAATTTAACTCTCATTTCCCACCAGGAAGAGGAAATAACCAAAGGCTCAGCGTGCCGTACCGGAACCAGATTAGGGCCTGAAGCCATCCTGTGGTGTTGCGGCCAGCTCAAAAGAAAGCGAGTTGAAGAAAGGAGCCCAGGGGCACTGTAATTCACAAACCTGTAGAGTTATAAATGACAGCTATCGTCCAAAAATACACTGAAGTAAGGCTGCCAAGAGGACTTGAAAGCGGGGCAGAATTGCAGGAAACCGATTTCAGGAGGTAGACTGGAATTGCATTGAAAGCATAGGAAAAGAGGCAGAACGTCCACAATGATGCACTTGGCCAAAAAGGGCGTATGCGTTTTTTCCTGAATATATTCAGGAAAAAACGCATACGCCCTTTTTGGCCAACCAAGCAAGCTTGCAAAGGAAATCTGCACTACAATGAAGTCTCACTTCCCCCCGGTCAAAAGGGCCATCTGAAAAAAGTGTAAAATCCAGAAAGGCAGGACAGGCCATGGACAACTGGGAGCCTTGTTATGCTGATGGGCGGGATGTAAATTGCCAACAACCACTCGGGAGAAGTATATGGTGTTTACTGAAACATCTAAAAAACAAAGCAACAGAACCTAGGGCACTTCCACTTATGGTCCTATAGCTTAGGGAAATTAAAATCAAAAAGACACAGCCACCCCAAAGTTTGGAACGGCTCTGTTTACAAGAACCTCGTTTACAGTACAAGTTCAACATCGCAGAAAGTGAAAAATGGATAAAGAAGTTGTGGTATTTACTTACAAAGCAATATCACTCAGCAATGAAATCTATGTCATCAGGCCCTTAGCATCACAATGAGTGGATTCAGGTATGATGATTCTAACTGAAATAAGTCACACAGAAAAAGAAACATCATAAGATATCAGTAATACTCGGAATGTAAACTTGGCTACACAGGAACTGAATTACAGAACAGAACAGGGTCTCAAATTTAGAAAACCAACTTATGCTTGCTTAAGGGTAAAGGTGAGTTGGGGTGCTGCATAAAACCAGAGATTGAAATGAGCACAGATAAAGTTCCTTAAGTCAAATATGGAATAGACAAGAGCTACTCCTTGCTCAACGAAATGGACTCAACACCGCATATTAAACTCCTAAGAATGTACCTGACTAGTAAGTATCTTAAAACCTATGGATTGCTATGTCTCTGAAAGAGAATCAAGCATGTGTACAGGGGCATAAACGCAGCAGTGATAGGATTGGAGAGGTTCGGTGAGCAAATGAAGACCCTTTGAAGTCATATTGCATGTTACCCATTCCACGGGTTTCAACTACCCAGTTTTAAGGTATTCTTCCTTCAGCTAAAACATGCATGTGGAACCTAGAGTATGATCAACCATGTGATCGGGAGACGTGTTCAAATATGTCTCAGTTTTCCTCCCCTGGTACTCGGGTGCAACATTCCAGACGCTTTACTAACACTCTCCCCACTTGGAGAGTCAGTCCCTTTAAACTCCTGTTTGGCCCAGTTTGCAATTTCTGCGGAAGATGAACAGGAATAGCGAGAACCAATGAGAGGCTAGCTGGAGGTGTCTGGACGGGCAAATTTAACTCTCATTTCCCACCAGGAAGAGGAAATAACCAAAGGCTCAGCGTGCCGTGCCGGAACCAGATTAGGGCCTGAAGCCATCCTGCAGTGTTGCGGCCAGCTCAAAAGAAAGCGAGTTGAAGAAAGGAGCTCAGGGGCACTGTAATTCACAAACCTGCAGAGTTATAAATGACAGCTATCGTCCAAAAATAGACTGAAGTAAGGCTGCCAAGAGGACTTGAAAGCGGGGCAGAATTGCAGGAAACCGATTTCAGGAGGTAGACTGGAATTGCATTGAAAGCATAGGAAAAGAGGCAGAACGTCCACAATGATGCACTTGGCCAAAAAGGGCGTATGCGTTTTTTCCTGAATATATTCAGGAAAAAACGCATACGCCCTTTTTGGCCAACCAAGCAAGCTTGCAAAGGAAATCTGCACTACAATGAAGTCTCACTTCCCCCCGGTCAAAAGGGCCATCTGAAAAAAGTGTAAAATCCAGAAAGGCAGGACAGGCCATGGACAACTGGGAGCCTTGTTATGCTGATGGACGGGATGTAAATTGCCAACAGACACTCGGGAGAAGTGTATGGTGTTTCCTGAAACATCTAAAAAACAAAGCAACAGAGCCTAGGGCACTTCCACTTATGGTCCTATAGCTTAGGGAAATTAAAATCAAAAAGACACAGCCACCCCAAAGTTTGGAACGGCTCTGTTTACAAGAACCTCGTTTACAGTACAAGTTCAACATCGCAGAAAGTGAAAAATGGATAAAGAAGTTGTGGTATTTACTTACAAAGCAATATCACTCAGCAATGAAATCTGTGTCATCAGGCCCATAGCAGCACAATGAGTGGATTCAGGTATGATGATTCTAACTGAAATAAGTCACACAGAAAAGAAACATCATAAGATATCAGTAATACACGGAATGTAAACTTGGCTACACAGGAACTGAATTACAGAACAGAACAGGGTCTCAAATTTAGAAAAACAACTTATGCTTGCTTAAGGGGAAAGGTGAGTTGGGGTGCTGCATAAAACCAGAGATTGAAATGAGCACAGATAAAGTTCCTTAAGTCAAATATGGAATAGACAAGAGCTACTCCTTGCTCAACGAAATGGACTCAACACCGCATATTAAACGCCTAAGAATGTACCTGACTAGTAAGTATCGCAAAACCTATGGATTGCTATGTCTCCGAAAGAGAATCAAGCATGTGTACAGGGGCATAAACGCAGCAGTGATAGGATTGGAGAGGTTCGGTGAGCAAATGAAGACCCTTTGAAGTCATATTGCATGGTATGCATTACACGGGTCTCAACTCTCCAGGTTTAAGGTATTCTTCCTTCAGCTAAAACATGCATGTGGAACCTAGAGTATAATCAACCATGTGATCGGGAGACGTGTTCAAATATGTCTCAGTTTTCCTCCCCTGGTACTCGGGTGCAACATTCCAGACGCTTTACTAACACTCTCCCGACTTGCAGAGTCAGTCCCTTTAACCTCCTGTTTGGCCCAGTTTGCAATTTCTGCGGAAGATGAACAGGAATAACGAGAACCAATTAGAGACTAGCTGGAGGTGTCTGGACGGGCAAATTTAACTCTCATTTCCCACCAGGAAGAGGAATTAACCAAAGGCTCAGCGTGCCGTGCCAGAACCAGATTAGGGCCTGAAGCCATCCTGCGGTGTTGCGGCCAGGTCACAAGAAAGCGAGTTGAAGAAAGGAGCTCAGGGGCACTGTAATTCACAAACCTGCAGACTTATAAATGACAGCTATCGTCCAAAAATAGACTGAAGTAAGGCTGCCAAGAGGACTTGAAAGCGGGGCAGAATTGCAGGAAACCGATTTCAGGAGGTAGACTGGAATTGCATTGAAAGCATAGGAAAAGAGGCAGAACGTCCACAATGATGCACTTGGCCAAAAAGGGCGTATGCGTTTTTTCCTGAATATATTCAGGAAAAAACGCATACGCCCTTTTTGGCCAACCAAGCAAGCTTGCAAAGGAAATCTGCACTACAATGAAGTCTCACTTCCCCCCGGTCAAAAGGGCCATCTGAAAAAAGTGTAAAATCCAGAAAGGCAGGACAGGCCATGGACAACTGGTAGCCTTGTTATGCTGATGGGCGGGATGTAAATTGCCAACAACCACTCGGGAGAAGTATATGGTGTTTCCTGAAACATCTAAAAAACAAAGCAACAGAACCTAGGGCACTTCCACTTATGGTCCTATAGCTTAGGGAAATTAAAATCAAAAAGACACAGCCACCCCAAAGTTTGGAACGGCTCTGTTTACAAGAACCTCGTTTACAGTACAAGTTCAACATCGCAGAAAGTGAAAAATGGATAAAGAAGTTGTGGTATTTACTTACAAAGCAATATCACTCAGCAATGAAATCTATGTCATCAGGCCCTTAGCATCACAATGAGTGGATTCAGGTATGATGATTCTAACTGAAATAAGTCACACAGAAAAAGAAACATCATAAGATATCAGTAATACACGGAATGTAAACTTGGCTACACAGGAACTGAATTACAGAACAGAACAGGGTCTCAAATTTAGAAAACCAACTTATGCTTGCTTAAGGGTAAAGGTGAGTTGGGGTGCTGCATAAAACCAGAGATTGAAATGAGCACAGATAAAGTTCCTTAGGTCAAATATGGAATAGACAAGAGCTACTCCTTGCTCAACGAAATGGACTCAACACCGCATATTAAACTCCTAAGAATGTACCTGACTAGTAAGTATCTTAAAACCTATGGATTGCTATGTCTCTGAAAGAGAATCAAGCATGTGTACAGGGGCATAAACGCAGCAGTGATAGGATTGGAGAGGTTCGGTGAGCAAATGAAGACCCTTTGAAGTCATATTGCATGTTACCCATTCCACGGGTTTCAACTACCCAGTTTTAAGGTATTCTTCCTTCAGCTAAAACATGCATGTGGAACCTAGAGTATGATCAACCATGTGATCGGGAGACGTGTTCAAATATGTCTCAGTTTTCCTCCCCTGGTACTCGGGTGCAACATTCCAGACGCTTTACTAACACTCTCCCCACTTGGAGAGTCAGTCCCTTTAACCTCCTGTTTGGCCCAGTTTGCAATTTCTGCGGAAGATGAACAGGAATAGCGAGAACCAATGAGAGGCTAGCTGGAGGTGTCTGGACGGGCAAATTTAACTCTCATTTCCCACCAGGAAGAGGAAATAACCAAAGGCTCAGCGTGCCGTGCCGGAACCAGATTAGGGCCTGAAGCCATCCTGCAGTGTTGCGGCCAGCTCAAAAGAAAGCGAGTTGAAGAAAGGAGCTCAGGGACACTGTAATTCACAAACCTGCAGAGTTATAAATGACAGCTATCGTCCAAAAAGAGACTGAAGTAAGGCTGCCAAGAGGACTTGAAAGTGGGGCAGAATTGCAGGAAACCGATTTCAGGAGGTAGACTGGAATTGCATTTCAAGCATAGGAAAAGAGGCAGAACGTCCACAATGATGCACTTGGCCAAAAAGGGCGTATGCGTTTTTTCCTGAATATATTCAGGAAAAAACGCATACGCCCTTTTTGGCCAACCAAGCAAGCTTGCAAAGGAAATCTGCACTACAATGAAGTCTCACTTCCCCCCGGTCAAAAGGGCCATCTGAAAAAAGTGTAAAATCCAGAAAGGCAGGACAGGCCATGGAGAACTGGGAGCCTTGTTATGCTGAAGGGTGGGATGTAAATTGCCAACAGACACTCGGGAGAAGTGTATGGTGTTTCCTGAAACATCTAAAAAACAAAGCAACAGAGCCTAGGGCACTGCCACTTATGGTCCTATAGCTTAGGGAAATTAAAATCAAAAAGACACAGCCACCCCAAAGTTTGGGACGCCTCTGTTTACAAGAACCTCGTTTACAGTACAAGTTCAACATCGCAGAAAGTGAAAAATGGATAAAGAACTTGTGGTACTTACGTACAATGCAGTATCACTCAGCAATGAAATCTATGTCATCAGGCCTGTAGCAGCATAATGAGTGGATTCAGGTACGATGATTCTAACTGAAATAAGTCACACAGAAAAAGAAACATCATAAGATATCACTAATACACGGAATGTAAACTTGGCTACACAGGAACTGCATTCCAGAACAGAACAGGGTCTCAAATTTAGAAAACCAACTTATGCTTGCTTAAGGGGAAAGGTGAGTTGGGGTGCTGCATAAAACCAGAGATTGAAATGAGCACAGATAAAGTTCGTTAAGCCAAATATGGAATAGACAAGAGCTACTCCTTGCTCAACGAAATGGACTCAAAACCCCATATTAAACCCCTAAGAATGTACCTGACTAGTAAGTATCTTAAAACCTATGGATTGCTATGTCTCCAAAAGAGAATCAAGCGTGTGTACAGGGGCATAAACGCAGCAGTGATAGGATTGGAGAGGTTCGGTGAGCAAATGAAGACCCTTTGAAGTCATATTGCATGGTACCCATTACACGGGTCTCAACTCTCCAGGTTTAAGGTATTCTTCCTTCAGCTAAAACATGCATGTGGAACCCAGAGTATGATCAACCATGTGAACGGGAGACGTGTTCAAATATGTCTCAGTTTTCCTCCCCTGGTACTCGGGTGCAACATTCCAGACGCTTTATAACACTCTCCCGACTTGGAGAGTCAGTCCCTTTAACCTCCTGTTTGGCCCAGTTTGCAATTTCTGCGGAAGATGAACAGGAATAGCGAGAACCAATGAGAGGCTAGCTGGAGGTGTCTGGACGGGCAAATTTAACTCTCATTTCCCACCAGGAAGAGGAAATAACCAAAGGCTCAGCGTGCCGTACCGGAACCAGATTAGGGCCTGAAGCCATCCTGTGGTGTTGCGGCCAGCTCAAAAGAAAGCGAGTTGAAGAAAGGAGCCCAGGGGCACTGTAATTCACAAACCTGCAGAGTTATAAATGACAGCTATCGTCCAAAAATACACTGAAGTAAGGCTGCCAAGAGGACTTGAAAGCGGGGCAGAATTGCAGGAAACCGATTTCAGGAGGTAGACTGGAATTGCATTGAAAGCATAGGAAAAGAGGCAGAACGTCCACAATGATGCACTTGGCCAAAAAGGGCGTATGCGTTTTTTCCTGAATATATTCAGGAAAAAACGCATACGCCCTTTTTGGCCAACCAAGCAAGCTTGCAAAGGAAATCTGCACTACAATGAAGTCTCACTTCCCCCCGGTCAAAAGGGCCATCTGAAAAAAGTGTAAAATCCAGAAAGGCAGGACAGGCCATGGACAACTGGGAGCCTTGTTATGCTGATGGGCGGGATGTAAATTGCCAACAACCACTCGGGAGAAGTATATGGTGTTTCCTGAAACATCTAAAAAACAAAGCAACAGAACCTAGGGCACTTCCACTTATGGTCCTATAGCTTAGGGAAATTAAAATCAAAAAGACACAGCCACCCCAAAGTTTGGAACGGCTCTGTTTACAAGAACCTCGTTTACAGTACAAGTTCAACATCGCAGAAAGTGAAAAATGGATAAAGAAGTTGTGGTATTTACTTACAAAGCAATATCACTCAGCAATGAAATCTATGTCATCAGGCCCTTAGCATCACAATGAGTGGATTCAGGTATGATGATTCTAACTGAAATAAGTCACACAGAAAAAGAAACATCATAAGATATCAGTAATACACGGAATGTAAACTTGGCTACACAGGAACTGAATTACAGAACAGAACAGGGTCTCAAATTTAGAAAACCAACTTATGCTTGCTTAAGGGTAAAGGTGAGTTGGGGTGCTGCATAAAACCAGAGATTGAAATGAGCACAGATAAAGTTCCTAAAGTCAAATATGGAATAGACAAGAGCTACTCCTTGCTCAACGAAATGGACTCAACACCGCATATTAAACTCCTAAGAATGTACCTGACTAGTAAGTATCTTAAAACCTATGGATTGCTATGTCTCTGAAAGAGAATCAAGCATGTGTACAGGGGCATAAACGCAGCAGTGATAGGATTGGAGAGGTTCGGTGAGCAAATGAAGACCCTTTGAAGTCATATTGCATGTTACCCATTCCACGGGTTTCAACTACCCAGTTTTAAGGTATTCTTCCTTCAGCTAAAACATGCATGTGGAACCTAGAGTATGATCAACCATGTGATCGGGAGACGTGTTCAAATATGTCTCAGTTTTCCTCCCCTGGTACTCGGGTGCAACATTCCAGACGCTTTACTAACACTCTCCCCACTTGGAGAGTCAGTCCCTTTAACCTCCTGTTTGGCCCAGTTTGCAATTTCTGCGGAAGATGAACAGGAATAGCGAGAACCAATGAGAGACTAGCTGGAGGTGTCTGGACGGGCAAATTTAACTCTCATTTCCCACCAGGAAGAGGAAATAACCAAAGGCTCAGCGTGCCGTGCCGGAACCAGATTAGGGCCTGAAGCCATCCTGCGGTGTTGCGGCCAGCTCAAAAGAAAGCGAGTTGAAGAAAGGAGCTCAGGGGCACTGTAATTCACAAACCTGCAGAGTTATAAATGACAGCTATCGTCCAAAAATAGACTGAAGTAAGGCTGCCAAGAGGACTTGAAAGCGGGGCAGAATTGCAGGAAACCGATTTCAGGAGGTAGACTGGAATTGCATTGAAAGCATAGGAAAAGAGGCAGAACGTCCACAATGATGCACTTGGCCAAAAAGGGCGTATGCGTTTTTTCCTGAATATATTCAGGAAAAAACGCATACGCCCTTTTTGGCCAACCAAGCAAGCTTGCAAAGGAAATCTGCACTACAATGAAGTCTCACTTCCCCCCGGTCAAAAGGGCCATCTGAAAAAAGTGTAAAATCCAGAAAGGCAGGACAGGCCATGGACAACTGGGAGCCTTGTTATGCTGATGGGCGGGATGTAAATTGCCAACAGACACTCGGGAGAAGTGTATGGTGTTTCCTGAAACATCTAAAAAACAAAGCAACAGAGCCTAGGGCACTTCCACTTATGGTCCTATAGCTTAGGGAAATTAAAATCAAAAAGACACAGCCACCCCAAAGTTTGGAACGGCTCTGTTTACAAGAACCTCGTTTACAGTACAAGTTCAACATCGCAGAAAGTGAAAAATGGATAAAGAAGTTGTGGTATTCACTTACAAAGCAATATCACTCAGCAATGAAATTTATGTCATCAGGCCCTTAGCATCACAATGAGTGGATTCAGGTATGATGATTCTAACTGAAGTAAGTCACACAGAAAAAGAAACATCATAAGATATCAGTAATACACAGAATGTAAACTTGGCTACACAGGAACTGAATTACAGAACAGAACAGGGACTCAAATTTAGAAAACCAACTTATGCTTGCTTAAGGGTAAAGGTGAGTTGGGGTGCTGCATAAAACCAGAGATTGAAATGAGCACAGATAAAGTTCCTTAAGCCAAATATGGAATAGACAAGAGCTACTCCTTGCTCAACGAAATGGATTCAACACCGCATATTAAACTCCTAAGAATGTAACTGACTAGTAAGTATCTTAAAACCTATGGATTGCTATGTCTCCAAAAGAGAATCAAGCGTGTGTAAAGGGGCATAAACGCAGCAGTGATAGGATTGGAGAGGTTCGGTGAGCAAATGAAGACCCTTTGAAGTCATATTGCATGGTACCCATTACAAGGGTCTCAACTCTCCAGGTTTAAGGTATTCTTCCTTCAGCTAAAACATGCATGTGGAACCCAAGTATGATCAACCATGTGAACGGGAGACGTGTTCAAATATGTCTCAGTTTTCGTACCCTGGTACTCGGGTGCAACATTCCAGACGCTTTACTAACACTCTCCCGACTTGGAGAGTCAGTCCCTTTAACCTCCTGTTTGGCCCAGTTTGCAATTTCTGCGGAAGATGAACAGGAATAGCGAGAACCAATGAGAGACTAGCTGGAGGTGTCTGGACGGGCAAATTTAACTCTCATTTCCCACCAGGAAGAGGAAATAACCAAAGGCTCAGCGTGCCGTGCCGGAACCAGATTAGGGCCTGAAGCCATCCTGCGGTGTTGCGGCCAGGTCACAAGAAAGCGAGTTGAAGAAAGGAGCTCAGGGGCACTGTAATTCACAAACCTGCAGAGTTATAAATGACAGCTATCGTCCAAAAATAGACTGAAGTAAGGCTGCCAAGAGGACTTGAAAGCGGGGCAGAATTGCAGGAAACCGATTTCAGGAGGTAGACTGGAATTGCATTGAAAGCATAGGAAAAGAGGCAGAACGTCCACAATGATGCACTTGGCCAAAAAGGGCGTATGCGTTTTTTCCTGAATATATTCAGGAAAAAACGCATACGCCCTTTTTGGCCAACCAAGCAAGCTTGCAAAGGAAATCTGCACTACAATGAAGTCTCACTTCCCCCCGGTCAAAAGGGCCATCTGAAAAAAGTGTAAAATCCAGAAAGGCAGGACAGGCCATGGAGAACTGGGAGCCTTGTTATGCTGATGGGCGGGATGTAAATTGCCAACAGACACTCGGGAGAAGTGTATGGTGTTTCCTGAAACATCTAAAAAACAAAGCAACAGAGCCTAGGGCACTGCCACTTATGGTCCTATAGCTTAGGGAAATTAAAATCAAAAAGACACAGCCACCCCAAAGTTTGGGACGCCTCTGTTTACAAGAACCTCGTTTACCGTACAAGTTCAACATCGCAGAAAGTGAAAAATGGATAAAGAAGTTGTGGTATTTACTTACAAAGCAATATCACTCAGCAATGAATTCTATGTCATCAGGCCCTTAGCATCACAATGAGTGGATTCAGGTATGATGATTCTAACTGAAATAAGTCACACAGAAAAAGAAACATCATAAGATATCAGTAATACACGGAATGTAAACTTGGCTACACAGGAACTGAATTACAGAACAGAACAGGGTCTCAAATTTAGAAAACCAACTTATGCTTGCTTAAGGGGAAAGGTGAGTTGGGGTGCTGCATAAAACCAGAGATTGAAATGAGCACAGATAAAGTTCCTTAAGCCAAATATGGAATAGACAAGAGCTACTCCTTGCTCAACGAAATGGACTCAACACCGCATATTAAACGCCTAAGAATGTACCTGACTAGTAAGTATCTTAAAACCTATGGATTGCTATGTCTCCGAAAGAGAATCAAGCATGTGTACAGGGGCATAAACGCAGCAGTGATAGGATTGGAGAGGTTCGGTGAGCAAATGAAGACCCTTTGAAGTCATATTGCATGGTACCCATTCCACGGGTTTCAACTACCCAGGTTTTAGGTATTCTTCCTTCAGCTAAAACATGCATGTGGAACCCAAGTATGATCAACCATGTGAACGGGAGACGTGTTCAAATATGTCTCAGTTTTCCTCCCCTGGTACTCGGGTGCAACATTCCAGACGCTTTATAACACTCTCCCCACTTGGAGTGTCAGTCCCTTTAACCTCCTGTTTGGCCCAGTTTGCAATTTCTGCGGAAGATGAACAGGAATAGCGAGAACCAATGAGAGGCTAGCTGGAGGTGTCTGGACGGGCAAATTTAACTCTCATTTCCCAACAGGAAGAGGAAATAACCAAAGGCTCAGCGTGCCGTACCGGAACCAGATTAGGGCCTGAAGCCATCCTGTGGTGTTGCGGCCAGCTCAAAAGAAAGCGAGTTGAAGAAAGGAGCCCAGGGGCACTGTAATTCACAAACCTGCAGAGTTATAAATGACAGCTATCGTCCAAAAATACACTGAAGTAAGGCTGCCAAGAGGACTTGAAAGCGGGGCAGAATTGCAGGAAACCGATTTCAGGAGGTAGACTGGAATTGCATTGAAAGCATAGGAAAAGAGGCAGAACGTCCACAATGATGCACTTGGCCAAAAAGGGCGTATGCGTTTTTTCCTGAATATATTCAGGAAAAAACGCATACGCACTTTTTGGCCAACCAAGCAAGCTTGCAAAGGAAATCTGCACTACAATGAAGTCTCACTTCCCCCCGGTCAAAAGGGCCATCTGAAAAAAGTGTAAAATCCAGAAAGGCAGGACAGGCCATGGACAACTGGGAGCCTTGTTATGCTGATGGGCGGGATGTAAATTGCCAACAGACACTGGGGAGAAGTGTATGGTGTTTCCTGAAACATCTAAAAAACAAAGCAACAGAGCCTAGGGCACTTCCACTTATGGTCCTATAGCTTAGGGAAATTAAAATCAAAAAGACACAGCCACCCCAAAGTTTGGAACGGCTCTGTTTACAAGAACCTCGTTTACAGTACAAGTTCAACATCGCAGAAAGTGAAAAATGGATAAAGAAGTTGTGGTATTCACTTACAAAGCAATATCACTCAGCAATAAAATCTATGTCATCAGGCCCTTAGCATCACAATGAGTGGATTCAGGTATGATGATTCTAACTGAAGTAAGTCACACAGAAAAAGAAACATCATAAGATATCAGTAATACACAGAATGTAAACTTGGCTACACAGGAACTGAATTACAGAACAGAACAGGGACTCAAATTTAGAAAACCAACTTATGCTTGCTTAAGGGTAAAGGTGAGTTGGGGTGCTGCATAAAACCAGAGATTGAAATGAGCACAGATAAAGTTCCTTAAGTCAAATATGGAATAGACAAGAGCTACTCCTTGCTCAACGAAATGGATTCAACACCGCATATTAAACGCCTAAGAATGTACCTGACTAGTAAGTATCTTAAAACCTATGGATTGCTATGTCTCCGAAAGAGAATCAAGCATGTGTACAGGGGCATAAACGCAGCAGTGATAGGATTGGAGAGGTTCGGTGAGCAAATGAAGACCCTTTGAAGTCATATTGCATGGTACCCATTCCACGGGTTTCAACTACCCAGGTTTAAGGTATTCTTCCTTCAGCTAAAACATGCATGTGGAACCTAGAGTATGATCAACCATGTGATCGGGAGACGTGTTCAAATATGTCTCAGTTTTCCTCCCCTGGTACTCGGGTGCAACATTCCAGACGCTTTATAACACTCTCCCCACTTGGAGAGTCAGTCCCTTTAACCTCCTGTTTGGCCCAGTTTGCAATTTCTGCGGAAGATGAACAGGAATAGCGAGAACCAATGAGAGGCTAGCTGGAGGTGTCTGGACGGGCAAATTTAACTCTCATTTCCCACCAGGAAGAGGAAATAACCAAAGGCTCAGCGTGCTGTACCGGAACCAGATTAGGGCCTGAAGCCATCCTGTGGTGTTGCGGCCAGCTCAAAAGAAAGCGAGTTGAAGAAAGGAGCCAAGGGGCACTGTAATTCACAAACCTGCAGAGTTATAAATGACAGCTATCGTCCAAAAATACACTGAAGTAAGGCTGCCAAGAGGACTTGAAAGCGGGGCAGAATTGCAGGAAACCGATTTCAGGAGGTAGACTGGAATTGCATTGAAAGCATAGGAAAAGAGGCAGAACGTCCACAATGATGCACTTGGCCAAAAAGGGCGTATGCGTTTTTTCCTGAATATATTCAGGAAAAAACGCATACGCCCTTTTTGGCCAACCAAGCAAGCTTGCAAAGGAAATCTGCACTACAATGAAGTCTCACTTCCCCCCGGTCAAAAGGGCCATCTGAAAAAAGTGTAAAATCCAGAAAGGCAGGACAGGCCATGGACAACTGGGAGCCTTGTTATGCTGATGGGCGGCATGTAAATTGCCAACAACCACTCGGGAGAAATATATGGTGTTTCCTGAAACATCTAAAAAACAAAGCAACAGAACCTAGGGCACTTCCACTTATGGTCCTATAGCTTAGGGAAATTAAAATCAAAAAGACACAGCCACCCCAAAGTTTGGAACGGCTCTGTTTACAAGAACCTCGTTTACAGTACAAGTTCAACATCGCAGAAAGTGAAAAATGGATAAAGAAGTTGTGGTATTTACTTACAAAGCAATATCACTCAGCAATGAAATCTATGTCATCAGGCCCTTAGCATCACAATGAGTGGATTCAGGTATGATGATTCTAACTGAAATAAGTCACACAGAAAAAGAAACATCATAAGATATCAGTAATACACGGAATGTAAACTTGGCTACACAGGAACTGAATTACAGAACAGAACAGGGTCTCAAATTTAGAAAACCAACTTATGCTTGCTTAAGGGTAAAGGTGAGTTGGGGTGCTGCATAAAACCAGAGATTGAAATGAGCACAGATAAAGTTCCTTAAGTCAAATATGGAATAGACAAGAGCTACTCCTTGCTCAACGAAATGGACTCAACACCGCATATTAAACTCCTAAGAATGTACCTGACTAGTAAGTATCTTAAAACCTATGGATTGCTATGTCTCTGAAAGAGAATCAAGCATGTGTACAGGGGCATAAACGCAGCAGTGATAGGATTGGAGAGGTTCGGTGAGCAAATGAAGACCCTTTGAAGTCATATTGCATGTTACCCATTCCACGGGTTTCAACTACCCAGTTTTAAGGTATTCTTCCTTCAGCTAAAACATGCATGTGGAACCTAGAGTATGATCAACCATGTGATCGGGAGACGTGTTCAAATATGTCTCAGTTTTCCTCCCCTGGTACTCGGGTGCAACATTCCAGACGCTTTACTAACACTCTCCCCACTTGGAGAGTCAGTCCCTTTAACCTCCTGTTTGGCCCAGTTTGCAATTTCTGCGGAAGATGAACAGGAATAGCGAGAACCAATGAGAGGCTAGCTGGAGGTGTCTGGACGGGCAAATTTAACTCTCATTTCCCACCAGGAAGAGGAAATAACCAAAGGCTCAGCGTGCCGTGCCGGAACCAGATTAGGGCCTGAAGCCATCCTGCAGTGTTGCGGCCAGCTCAAAAGAAAACGAGTTGAAGAAAGGAGCTCAGGGGCACTGTAATTCACAAACCTGCAGAGTTATAAATGACAGCTATCGTCCAAAAATAGACTGAAGTAAGGCTGCCAAGAGGACTTGAAAGCGGGGCAGAATTGCAGGAAACCGATTTCAGGAGGTAGACTGGAATTGCATTGAAAGCATAGGAAAAGAGGCAGAACGTCCACAATGATGCACTTGGCCAAAAAGGGCGTATGCGTTTTTTCCTGAATATATTCAGGAAAAAACGCATACGCCCTTTTTGGCCAACCAAGCAAGCTTGCAAAGGAAATCTGCACTACAATGAAGTCTCACTTCCCCCCGGTCAAAAGGGCCATCTGAAAAAAGTGTAAAATCCAGAAAGGCAGGACAGGCCATGGACAACTGGGAGCCTTGTTATGCTGATGGGCGGGATGTAAATTGCCAACAGACACTCGGGAGAAGTGTATGGTGTTTCCTGAAACATCTAAAAAACAAAGCAACAGAGCCTAGGGCACTTCCACTTATGGTCCTATAGCTTAGGGAAATTAAAATCAAAAAGACACAGCCACCCCAAAGTTTGGAACGGCTCTGTTTACAAGAACCTCGTTTACAGTACAAGTTCAACATCGCAGAAAGTGAAAAATGGATAAAGAAGTTGTGGTATTCACTTACAAAGCAATATCACTCAGCAATGAAATTTATGTCATCAGGCCCTTAGCATCACAATGAGTGGATTCAGGTATGATGATTCTAACTGAAGTAAGTCACACAGAAAAAGAAACATCATAAGATATCAGTAATACACAGAATGTAAACTTGGCTACACAGGAACTGAATTACAGAACAGAACAGGGACTCAAATTTAGAAAACCAACTTATGCTTGCTTAAGGGTAAAGGTGAGTTGGGGTGCTGCATAAAACCAGAGATTGAAATGAGCACAGATAAAGTTCCTTAAGTCAAATATGGAATAGACAAGAGCTACTCCTTGCTCAACGAAATGGATTCAACACCGCATATTAAACGCCTAAGAATGTACCTGACTAGTAAGTATCTTAAAACCTATGGATTGCTATGTCTCCGAAAGAGAATCAAGCATGTGTACAGGGGCATAAACGCAGCAGTGATAGGATTGGAGAGGTTCGGTGAGCAAATGAAGACCCTTTGAAGTCATATTGCATGGTACCCATTCCACGGGTTTCAACTACCCAGGTTTAAGGTATTCTTCCTTCAGCTAAAACATGCATGTGGAACCTAGAGTATGATCAACCATGTGATCGGGAGACGTGTTCAAATATGTCAGTTTTCGTACCCTGGTACTCGGGTGCAACATTCCAGACGCTTTACTAACACTCTCCCGACTTGGAGAGTCAGTCCCTTTAACCTCCTGTTTGGCCCAGTTTGCAATTTCTGCGGAAGATGAACAGGAATAGCAAGAACCAATGAGAGGCTAGCTGAAGGTGTCTGGACGGGCAAATTTAACTCTCATTTCCCACCAGGAAGAGGAAATAACCAAAGGCTCAGCGTGCCGTGCCGGAACCAGATTAGGGCCTGAAGCCATCCTGCGGTGTTGCGGCCAGGTCACAAGAAAGCGAGTTGAAGAAAGGAGCTCAGGGGCACTGTAATTCACAAACCTGCAGAGTTATAAATGACAGCTATCGTCCAAAAATAGACTGAAGTAAGGCTGCCAAGAGGACTTGAAAGCGGGGCAGAATTGCAGGAAACCGATTTCAGGAGGTAGACTGGAATTGCATTGAAAGCATAGGAAAAGAGGCAGAACGTCCACAATGATGCACTTGGCCAAAAAGGGCGTATGCGTTTTTTCCTGAATATATTCAGGAAAAAACGCATACGCCCTTTTTGGCCAACCAAGCAAGCTTGCAAAGGAAATCTGCACTACAATGAAGTCTCACTTCCCCCCGGTCAAAAGGGCCATCTGAAAAAAGTGTAAAATCCAGAAAGGCAGGACAGGCCATGGACAACTGGGAGCCTTGTTATGCTGATGGGCGGCATGTAAATTGCCAACAACCACTCGGGAGAAGTATATGGTGTTTCCTGAAACATCTAAAAAACAAAGCAACAGAACCTAGGGCACTTCCACTTATGGTCCTATAGCTTAGGGAAATTAAAATCAAAAAGACACAGCCACCCCAAAGTTTGGAACGGCTCTGTTTACAAGAACCTCGTTTACAGTACAAGTTCAACATCGCAGAAAGTGAAAAATGGATAAAGAAGTTGTGGTATTTACTTACAAAGCAATATCACTCAGCAATGAAATCTATGTCATCAGGCCCTTAGCATCACAATGAGTGGATTCAGGTATGATGATTCTAACTGAAATAAGTCACACAGAAAAAGAAACATCATAAGATATCAGTAATACACGGAATGTAAACTTGGCTACACAGGAACTGAATTACAGAACAGAACAGGGTCTCAAATTTAGAAAACCAACTTATGCTTGCTTAAGGGTAAAGGTGAGTTGGGGTGCTGCATAAAACCAGAGATTGAAATGAGCACAGATAAAGTTCCTTAAGTCAAATATGGAATAGACAAGAGCTACTCCTTGCTCAACGAAATGGACTCAACACCGCATATTAAACTCCTAAGAATGTACCTGACTAGTAAGTATCTTAAAACCTATGGATTGCTATGTCTCTGAAAGAGAATCAAGCATGTGTACAGGGGCATAAACGCAGCAGTGATAGGATTGGAGAGGTTCGGTGAGCAAATGAAGACCCTTTGAAGTCATATTGCATGTTACCCATTCCACGGGTTTCAACTACCCAGTTTTAAGGTATTTTTCCTTCAGCTAAAACATGCATGTGGAACCTAGAGTATGATCAACCATGTGATCGGGAGACGTGTTCAAATATGTCTCAGTTTTCCTCCCCTGGTACTCGGGTGCAACATTCCAGACGCTTTACTAACACTCTCCCCACTTGGAGAGTCAGTCCCTTTAACCTCCTGTTTGGCCCAGTTTGCAATTTCTGCGGAAGATGAACAGGAATAGCGAGAACCAATGAGAGGCTAGCTGGAGGTGTCTGGACGGGCAAATTTAACTCTCATTTCCCAACAGGAAGAGGAAATAACCAAAGGCTCAGCGTGCCGTGCCGGAACCAGATTAGGGCCTGAAGCCATCCTGCAGTGTTGCGGCCAGCTCAAAAGAAAACGAGTTGAAGAAAGGAGCTCAGGGGCACTGTAATTCACAAACCTGCAGAGTTATAAATGACAGCTATCGTCCAAAAATAGACTGAAGTAAGGCTGCCAAGAGGACTTGAAAGCGGGGCAGAATTGCAGGAAACCGATTTCAGGAGGTAGACTGGAATTGCATTGAAAGCATAGGAAAAGAGGCAGAACGTCCACAATGATGCACTTGGCCAAAAAGGGCGTATGCGTTTTTTCCTGAATATATTCAGGAAAAAACGCATACGCCCTTTTTGGCCAACCAAGCAAGCTTGCAAAGGAAATCTGCACTACAATGAAGTCTCACTTCCCCCCGGTCAAAAGGGCCATCTGAAAAAAGTGTAAAATCCAGAAAGGCAGGACAGGCCATGGACAACTGGGAGCCTTGTTATGCTGATGGGCGGGATGTAAATTGCCAACAGACACTCGGGAGAAGTGTATGGTGTTTCCTGAAACATCTAAAAAACAAAGCAACAGAGCCTAGGGCACTTCCACTTATGGTCCTATAGCTTAGGGAAATTAAAATCAAAAAGACACAGCCACCCCAAAGTTTGGAACGGCTCTGTTTACAAGAACCTCGTTTACAGTACAAGTTCAACATCGCAGAAAGTGAAAAATGGATAAAGAAGTTGTGGTATTCACTTACAAAGCAATATCACTCAGCAATGAAATTTATGTCATCAGGCCCTTAGCATCACAATGAGTGGATTCAGGTATGATGATTCTAACTGAAGTAAGTCACACAGAAAAAGAAACATCATAAGATATCAGTAATACACAGAATGTAAACTTGGCTACACAGGAACTGAATTACAGAACAGAACAGGGACTCAAATTTAGAAAACCAACTTATGCTTGCTTAAGGGTAAAGGTGAGTTGGGGTGCTGCATAAAACCAGAGATTGAAATGAGCACAGATAAAGTTCCTTAAGTCAAATATGGAATAGACAAGAGCTACTCCTTGCTCAACGAAATGGATTCAACACCGCATATTAAACGCCTAAGAATGTACCTGACTAGTAAGTATCTTAAAACCTATGGATTGCTATGTCTCCGAAAGAGAATCAAGCATGTGTACAGGGGCATAAACGCAGCAGTGATAGGATTGGAGAGGTTCGGTGAGCAAATGAAGACCCTTTGAAGTCATATTGCATGGTACCCATTCCACGGGTTTCAACTACCCAGGTTTAAGGTATTCTTCCTTCAGCTAAAACATGCATGTGGAACCTAGAGTATGATCAACCATGTGATCGGGAGACGTGTTCAAATATGTCAGTTTTCGTACCCTGGTACTCGGGTGCAACATTCCAGACGCTTTACTAACACTCTCCCGACTTGGAGAGTCAGTCCCTTTAACCTCCTGTTTGGCCCAGTTTGCAATTTCTGCGGAAGATGAACAGGAATAGCAAGAACCAATGAGAGGCTAGCTGAAGGTGTCTGGACGGGCAAATTTAACTCTCATTTCCCACCAGGAAGAGGAAATAACCAAAGGCTCAGCGTGCCGTGCCGGAACCAGATTAGGGCCTGAAGCCATCCTGCGGTGTTGCGGCCAGGTCACAAGAAAGCGAGTTGAAGAAAGGAGCTCAGGGGCACTGTAATTCACAAACCTGCAGAGTTATAAATGACAGCTATCGTCCAAAAATAGACTGAAGTAAGGCTGCCAAGAGGACTTGAAAGCGGGGCAGAATTGCAGGAAACCGATTTCAGGAGGTAGACTGGAATTGCATTGAAAGCATAGGAAAAGAGGCAGAACGTCCACAATGATGCACTTGGCCAAAAAGGGCGTATGCGTTTTTTCCTGAATATATTCAGGAAAAAACGCATACGCCCTTTTTGGCCAACCAAGCAAGCTTGCAAAGGAAATCTGCACTACAATGAAGTCTCACTTCCCCCCGGTCAAAAGGGCCATCTGCAAAAAGTGTAAAATCCAGAAAGGCAGGACAGGCCATGGAGAACTGGGAGCCTTGTTATGCTGATGGGCGGGATGTAAATTGCCAACAGACACTCGGGAGAAGTGTATGGTGTTTCCTGAAACATCTAAAAAACAAAGCAACACAGCCTAGGGCACTGCCACTTATGGTCCTATAGCTTAGGGAAATTAAAATCAAAAAGACACAGCCACCCCAAAGTTTGGGACGCCTCTGTTTACAAGAACCTCGTTTACCGTACAAGTTCAACATCGCAGAAAGTGAAAAATGGATAAAGAAGTTGTGGTATTTACTTACAAAGCAATATCACTCAGCAATGAATTCTGTGTCATCAGGCACTTAGCATCACAATGAGTGGATTCAGGTATGATGATTCTAACTGAAATAAGTCACACAGAAAAAGAAACATCATAAGATATCAGTAATACACGGAATGTAAACTTGGCTACACAGGAACTGAATTACAGAACAGAACAGGGTCTCAAATTTAGAAAACCAACTTATGCTTGCTTAAGGGGAAAGGTGAGTTGGGGTGCTGCATAAAACCAGAGATTGAAATGAGCACAGATAAAGTTCCTTAAGCCAAATATGGAATAGACAAGAGCTACTCCTTGCTCAACGAAATGGACTCAACACCGCATATTAAACGCCTAAGAATGTACCTGACTAGTAAGTATCTTAAAACCTATGGATTGCTATGTCTCCGAAAGAGAATCAAGCATGTGTACAGGGGCATAAACGCAGCAGTGATAGGATTGGAGAGGTTCGGTGAGCAAATGAAGACCCTTTGAAGTCATATTGCATGTTACCCATTCCACGGGTTTCAACTACCCAGGTTTTAGGTATTCTTCCTTCAGCTAAAACATGCATGTGGAACCCAAGTATGATCAACCATGTGAACGGGAGACGTGTTCAAATATGTCTCAGTTTTCCCCCCCTGGTACTCGGGTGCAACATTCCAGACGCTTTACTAACACTCTCCCCACTTGGAGAGTCAGCGCCTTTAACCTCCTGTTTGGCCCAGTTTGCAATTTCTGCGGAAGATGAACAGGAATAGCGAGAACCAATGAGAGACTAGCTGGAGGTGTCTGGACGGGCAAATTTAACTCTCATTTCCCACCAGGAAGAGGAAATAACCAAAGGCTCAGCGTGCCGTGCCGGAACCAGATTAGGGCCTGAAGCCATCCTGCGGTGTTGCGGCCAGCTCAAAAGAAAGCAAGTTGAAGAAAGGAGCTCAGGGGCACTGTAATTCACAAACCTGCAGAGTTATAAATGACAGCTATCGTCCAAAAATAGACTGAAGTAAGGCTGCCAAGAGGACTTGAAAGCGGGGCAGAATTGCAGGAAACCGATTTCAGGAGGTAGACTGGAATTGCATTGAAAGCATAGGAAAAGAGGCAGAACGTCCACAATGATGCACTTGGCCAAAAAGGGCGTATGCGTTTTTTCCTGAATATATTCAGGAAAAAACGCATACGCCCTTTTTGGCCAACCAAGCAAGCTTGCAAAGGAAATCTGCACTACAATGAAGTCTCACTTCCCCCCGGTCAAAAGGGCCATCTGAAAAAAGTGTAAAATCCAGAAAGGCAGGACAGGCCATGGAGAACTGGGAGCCTTGTTATGCTGATGGGCGGGATGTAAATTGCCAACAACCCCTCGGGAGAAGTGTATGGTGTTTCCTGAAACATCTAAAAAACAAAGCAACAGAACCTAGGGCACTTCCACTTATGGTCCTATAGCTTAGGGAAATTAAAATCAAAAAGACATAGCCACCCCAAAGTTTTCAACGGCTCTGTTTACAAGAACCTCGTTTACAGTACAAGTTCAACATCGCAGAAAGTGAAAAATGGATAAAGAAGTTGTGGTATTTACTTACAAAGCAATATCACTCAGCAATGAAATCTGTGTCATCAGGCCCTTAGCAGCACAATGAGTGGATTCAGGTATGATGATTCTAACTGAAATAAGTCACACAGAAAAAGAAACATCATAAGATATCAGTAATACACGGAATGTAAACTTGGCTACACAGGAACTGAATTACAGAACAGAACAGGGTCTCAAATTTAGAAAACCAACTTATGCTTGCTTAAGGGTAAAGGCGAGTTGGGGTGCTGCATAAAACCAGAGATTGAAATGAGCACAGATAAAGTTCCTTAAGCCAAATATGGAATAGACAAGAGCTACTCCTTGCTCAACGAAATGGACTCAACACCCCATATTAAACGCCTACGAATGTACCTGACTAGTACGTATCTTAAAACCTATGGATTGCTATGTCTCCGAAAGAGAATCAAGCATGTGTACAGGGGCATAAACGCAGCAGTGATAGGATTGGAGAGGTTCGGTGAGCAAATGAAGACCCTTTGAAATCATATTGCATGGTACCCATTCCACGGGTTTCAACTACCCAGGTTTAAGGTATTCTTCCTTCAGCTAAAACATGCATGTGGAACCTAGAGTATGATCAACCATGTGATCGGGAGACGTGTTCAAATATGTCTCAGTTTTCCTCCCCTGGTACTCGGGTGCAACATTCCAGACGCTTTACTAACACTCTCCCCACTTGGAGAGTCAGTCCCTTTAACCTCCTGTTTGGCCCAGTTTGCAATTTCTGCGGAAGATGAACAGGAATAGCGAGAACCAATGAGAGGCTAGCTGGAGGTGTCTGGACGGGCAAATTTAACTCTCATTTCCCACCAGGAAGAGGAATTAACCAAAGGCTCAGCGTGCCGGGCCGGAACCAGATTAGGGCCTGAAGCCATCCTGCGGTGTTGCGGCCAGGTCACAAGAAATCGAGTTGAAGAAAGGAGCTCAGGGGCACTGTAATTCACAAACCTGCAGAGTTATAAATGACAGCTATCGTCCAAAAATAGACTGAAGGAAGGCTGCCAAGAGGACTTGAAAGCGGGGCAGAATTGCAGGAAACCAATTTCAGAAGGTAGACTGGAATTGCATTGAAAGCATAGGAAAAGAGGCAGAACGTCCACAATGATGCACTTGGCCAAAAAGGGCGTATGCGTTTTTTCCTGAATATATTCAGGAAAAAAGGCATACGCCCTTTTTGGCCAACCAAGCAAGTTTGCAAAGGAAATCGGCACTACAATGAAGTCTCACTTCCCCCCGGTCAAAAGGGCCATCTGAAAAAAGTGTAAAATCCAGAAAGGCAACAGGCCATTGAGAACTGGGAGCCATGTTATGCTGATGGGCGGGATGTAAATTGCCAACAGACACTTGGGAGAAGTGTATGGTGTTTCCTGAAACATCTAAAAAACAAAGCAACAGAGCCTAGGGCACTTCCACTTATGGTCCTATAGCTTAGGGAAATTAAAATCAAAAAGACACAGCCACCCCAAAGTTTGGAACGGCTCTGTTTACAAGAACCTCGTTTACAGTACAAATTCAACATCGCAGAAAGTGAAAAATGGATAAAGAAGTTGTGGTATTCACTTACAAAGCAATATCACTCAGCAATGAAATCTATGTCATCAGGCCCTTAGCAGCACAATGAGTGAATTCAGGTATGATGATTCTAACTGAAATAAGTCACACAGAAAAAGAAACATCATAAGATATCAGTAATACACGGAATGTAAACTTGGCTACACAGGAACTGAATTACAGAACAGAACAGGGTCTCAAATTTAGAAAAACAACTTATGCTTGCTTAAGGGTAAAGGTGAGTTGGGGTGCTGCATAAAACCAGAGATTGAAATGAGCACAGATAAAGTTCCTTAAGCCAAATATGGAATAGAGAAGAGCTACTCCTTGCTCAACGAAATGGACTCAACACCGCATATTAAACGCCTAAGAATGTACCTGACTTGTAAGTATCTTAAAACCTATGGATTGCTATGTCTCCAAAAGAGAATGAAGCATGTGTACAGGGGCATAAACGCAGCAGTGATAGGATTGGAGAGGTTCGGTGAGCAAATGAAGACCCTTTGAAGTCATATTGCATGGTACCCATTCCACGGGTTTCAACTACCCAGGTTTAAGGTATTCTTCCTTCAGCTAAAACATGCATGTGGAACCTAGAGTATGATCAACCATGTGATCGGGAGACATGTTCAAATATGTCTCAGTTTTCCTCCCCTGGTACTCGGGTGCAACATTCCAGACGCTTTACTAACACTCTCCCCACTTGGAGAGTCAGTCCCTTTAACCTCCTGTTTGGCCCAGTTTGCAATTTCTGCGGAAGATGAACAGGAATAGCGAGAACCAATGAGAGGCTAGCTGGAGGTGTCTGGACGGGCAAATTTAACTCTCATTTCCCACCAGGAAGAGGAATTAACCAAAGGCTCAGCGTGCCGGGCCGGAACCAGATTAGGGCCTGAAGCCATCCTGCGGTGTTGCGGCCAGGTCACAAGAAAGCGAGTTGAAGAAAGGAGCTCAGGGGCACTGTAATTCACAAACCTGCAGAGTTATAAATGACAGCTATCGTCCAAAAATAGACTGAAGTAAGGCTGCCAAGAGGACTTGAAAGCGGGGCAGAATTGCAGGAAACCGATTTCAGGAGGTAGACTGGAATTGCATTGAAAGCATAGGAAAAGAGGCAGAACGTCCACAATGATGCACTTGGCCAAAAAGGGCGTATGCGTTTTTTCCTGAATATATTCAGGAAAAAACGCATACGCCCTTTTTTGCCAACCAAGCAAGCTTGCAAAGGAAATCTGCACTACAATGAAGTCTCACTTCCCCCCGGTCAAAAGGGCCATCTGAAGAAAGTGTAAAATCCAGAAAGGCAGGACAGGCCATGGAGAACTGGGAGCCTTGTTATGCTGATGGGCGGGATGTAAATTGCCAACAGACACTCGGGAGAAGTGTATGGTGTTTCCTGAAACATCTAAAAAACAAAGCAACAGAGCCTAGGGCACTGCCACTTATGGTCCTATAGCTTAGGGAAATTAAAATCAAAAAGACACAGCCACCCCAAAGTTTGGGACGCCTCTGTTTACAAGAACCTCGTTTACAGTACAAGTTCAACATCGCAGAAAGTGAAAAATGGATAAAGAAGTTGTGGTATTTACTTACAAAGCAATATCACTCAGCAATGAAATCTATGTCATCAGGCCCTTAGCATCACAATGAGTGGATTCAGGTATGATGATTCTAACTGAAATAAGTCACACAGAAAAAGAAACATCATAAGATATCAGTAATACACGGAATGTAAACTTGGCTACACAGGAACTGAATTACAGAACAGAACAGGGTCTCAAATTTAGAAAACCAACTTATGCTTGCTTAAGGGTAAAGGTGAGTTGGGGTGCTGCATAAAACCAGAGATTGAAATGAGCACAGATAAAGTTCCTTAAGTCAAATATGGAATAGACAAGAGCTACTCCTTGCTCAACGAAATGGACTCAACACCGCATATTAAACGCCTAAGAATGTACCTGACTAGTAAGTATCGTAAAACCTATGGATTGCTATGTCTCCGAAAGAGAATCAAGCATGTGTACAGGGTCATAAACGCAGCAGTGATAGGATTGGAGAGGTTCGGTGAGCAAATGAAGACCCTTTGAAGTCATATTGCATGGTACCCATTACACGGGTCTCAACTCTCCAGGTTTAAGGTATTCTTCCTTCAGCTAAAACATGCATGTGGAACCCAAGTATGATCAACCATGTGAACGGGAGACGTGTTCAAATATGTCTCAGTTTTCCTCCCCTGGTACTCGGGTGCAACATTCCAGACGCTTTACTAACACTCTCCCCACTTGGAGAGTCAGCGCCTTTAACCTCCTGTTTGGCCCAGTTTGCAATTTCTGCGGAAGATGAACAGGAATAGCGAGAACCAATGAGAGGCTAGCTGAAGGTGTCTGGACGGGCAAATTTAACTCTCATTTCCCACCAGGAAGAGGAAATAACCAAAGGCTCAGCGTGCCGTGCCGGAACCAGATTAGGGCCTGAAGCCATCCTGCGGTGTTGCGGCCAGCTCAAAAGAAAGCGAGTTGAACAAAGGAGCTCAGGGGCACTGTAATTCACAAACCTGCAGAGTTATAAATGACAGCTATCGTCCAAAAATAGACTGAAGTAAGGCTGCCAAGAGGACTTGAAAGCGGGGCAGAATTGCAGGAAACCGATTTCAGGAGGTAGACTGGAATTGCATTGAAAGCATAGGAAAAGAGGCAGAACGTCCACAATGATGCACTTGGCCAAAAAGGGCGTATGCGTTTTTTCCTGAATATATTCAGGAAAAAACGCATACGCCCTTTTTGGCCAACCAAGCAAGCTTGCAAAGGAAATCTGCACTACAATGAAGTCTCACTTCCCCCCGGTCAAAAGGGCCATCTGAAAAAAGTGTAAAATCCAGAAAGGCAGGACAGGCCATGGAGAACTGGGAGCCTTGTTATGCTGATGGGCGGGATGTAAATTGCCAATAGACACTGGGGAGAAGTGTATGGTGTTTCCTGAAACATCTAAAAAACAAAGCAACAGAGCCTAGGGCACTGCCACTTATGGTCCTATAGCTTAGGGAAATTAAAATCAAAAAGACACAGCCACCCCAAAGATTGGGACGCCTCTGTTTACAAGAACCTCGTTTACAGTACAAGTTCAACATCGCAGAAAGTGAAAAATGGATAAAGAACTTGTGGTATTTACTTACAAAGCAATATCACTCAGCAATGAAATCTATGTCATCAGGCCCTTAGCATCACAATGAGTGGATTCAGGTATGATGACTCTAACTGAAATAAGTCACACAGAAAAAGAAACATCATAAGATATCAGTAATACACGGAATGTAAACTTGGCTACACAGGAACTGAATTACAGAACAGAACAGGGTCTCAAATTTAGAAAACCAACTTATGCTTGCTTAAGGGGAAAGGTGAGTTGGGGTGCTGCATAAAACCAGAGATTGAAATGAGCACAGATAAAGTTCCTTAAGTCAAATATGGAATAGACAAGAGCTACTCCTTGCTCAACGAAATGGACTCAACACCGCATATTAAACGCCTAAGAATGTACCTGACTAGTAAGTATCGTAAAACCTATGGATTGCTATGTCTCCAAAAGAGAATCAAGCATGTGTACAGGGGCATAAACGCAGCAGTGATAGGATTGGAGAGGTTCGGTGAGCAAATGAAGACCCTTTGAAGTCATATTGCATGGTACCCATTACACGGGTCTCAACTCTCCAGGTTTAAGGTATTCTTCCTTCAGCTAAAACATGCATGTGGAACCCAAGTATGATCAACCATGTGAACGGGAGACGTGTTCAAATATGTCTCAGTTTTCCTCCCCTGGTACTCGGGTGCAACATTCCAGACGCTTTACTAACACTCTCCCCACTTGGAGAGTCAGCGCCTTTAACCTCCTGTTTGGCCCAGTTTGCAATTTCTGCGGAAGATGAACAGGAATAGCGAGAACCAATGAGAGGCTAGCTGGAGGTGTCTGGACGGGCAAATTTAACTCTCATTTCCCACCAGGAAGAGGAAATAACCAAAGGCTCAGCGTGCCGGGCCGGAACCAGATTAGGGCCTGAAGCCATCCTGCGGTGTTGCGGCCAGCTCAAAAGAAAGCGAGTTGAAGAAAGGAGCTCAGGGGCACTGTAATTCACAAACCTGCAGAGTTATAAATGACAGCTATCGTCCAAAAATAGACTGAAGTAAGGCTGCCAAGAGGACTTGAAAGCGGGGCAGAATTGCAGGAAACCGATTTCAGGAGGTAGACTGGAATTGCATTGAAAGCATAGGAAAAGAGGCAGAACGTCCACAATGATGCACTTGGACAAAAAGGGCGTATGCGTTTTTTCCTGAATATATTCAGGAAAAAACGCATACGCCCTTTTTGGCCAACCAAGCAAGCTTGCAAAGGAAATCTGCACTACAATGAAGTCTCACTTCCCCCCGGTCAAAAGGGCCATCTGAAAAAAGTGTAAAATCCAGAAAGGCAACAGGCCATTGAGAACTGGGAGCCTTGTTATGCTGATGGGCGGGATGTAAATTGCCAACAGACACTTGGGAGAAGTGTATGGTGTTTCCTGAAACATCTAAAAAACAAAGCAACAGAGCCTAGGGCACTGCCACTTATGGTCCTATAGCTTAGGGAAATTAAAATCAAAAAGACACAGCCACCCCAAAGTTTGGGACGCCTCTGTTTACAAGAACCTCGTTTACAGTACAAGTTCAACATCGCAGAAAGTGAAAAATGGATAAAGAAGTTGTGGTATTTACTTACAAAGCAATATCACTCAGCAATGAAATCTATGTCATCAGGCCCTTAGCAGTACAATGAGTGGATTCAGGTATGATGATTCTAACTGAAATAAGTCACACAGAAAAAGAAACATCATAAGATATCAGTAATACACGGAATGTAAACTTGGCTACACAGGAACTGAATTACAGAACAGAACAGGGTCTCAAATTTAGAAAAACAACTTATGCTTGCTTAAGGGTAAAGGTGAGTTGGGGTGCTGCATAAAACCAGAGATTGAAATGAGCACAGATAAAGTTCCTTAAGCCAAATATGGAATAGACAAGAGCTACTCCTTGCTCAACGAAATGGACTCAACACCGCATATTAAACACCTAAGAATGTACCTGACTTGTAAGTATCTTAAAACCTATGGATTGCTATGTCTCCAAAAGAGAATCAAGCATGTGTACAGGGGCATAAACGCAGCAGTGATAGGATTGGAGAGGTTCGGTGAGCAAATGAAGACCCTTTGAAGTCATATTGCATGGTACCCATTCCACGGGTTTCAACTACCCAGGTTTAAGGTATTCTTCCTTCAGCTAAAACATGCATGTGGAACCTAGAGTATGATCAACCATGTGATCGGGAGACGTGTTCAAATATGTCTCAGTTTTCCTCCCCTGGTACTCGGGTGCAACATTCCAGACGCTTTACTAACACTCTCCCCACTTGGAGAGTCAGTCCCTTTAACCTCCTGTTTGGCCCAGTTTGCAATTTCTGCGGAAGATGAACAGGAATAGCGAGAACCAATGAGAGGCTAGCTGGAGGTGTCTGGACGGGCAAATTTAACTCTCATTTCCCACCAGGAAGAGGAATTAACCAAAGGCTCAGCGTGCCGGGCCGGAACCAGATTAGGGCCTGAAGCCATCCTGCGGTGTTGCGGCCAGGTCACAAGAAAGCGAGTTGAAGAAAGGAGCTCAGGGGCACTGTAATTCACAAACCTGCAGAGTTATAAATGACAGCTATCGTCCAAAAATAGACTGAAGTAAGGCTGCCAAGAGGACTTGAAAGCGGGGCAGAATTGCAGGAAACCGATTTCAGGAGGTAGACTGGAATTGCATTGAAAGCATAGGAAAAGAGGCAGAACGTCCACAATGATGCACTTGGCCAAAAAGGGCGTATGCGTTTTTTCCTGAATATATTCAGGAAAAAACGCATACGCCCTTTTTGGCCAACCAAGCAAGCTTGCAAAGGAAATCTGCACTACAATGAAGTCTCACTTCCCCCCGGTCAAAAGGGCCATCTGAAAAAAGTGTAAAATCCAGAAAGGCAGGACAGGCCATGGAGAACTGGGAGCCTTGTTATGCTGATGGGCGGGATGTAAATTGCCAACAACCACTCGGGAGAAGTGTATGGTGTTTCCTGAAACATCTAAAAAACAAAGCAACAGAACCTAGGGCACTTCCACTTATGGTCCTATAGCTTAGGGAAATTAAAATCAAAAAGACACAGCCACCCCAAAGTTTGGAACGGCTCTGTTTACAAGAACCTCGTTTACAGTACAAGTTCAACATCGCAGAAAGTGAAAAATGGATAAAGAAGTTGTGGTATTTACTTACAAAGCAATATCACTCAGCAATGAAATCTGTGTCATCAGGCCCTTAGCAGCACAATGAGTGGATTCAGGTATGATGATTCTAACTGAAATAAGTCACACAGAAAAAGAAACATCATAAGATATCAGTAATACACGGAATGGAAACTTGGCTACACAGGAACTGAATTACAGAACAGAACAGGGTCTCAAATTTAGAAAAACAACTTATGCTTGCTTAAGGGTAAAGGTGAGTTGGGGTGCTGCATAAAACCAGAGATTGAAATGAGCACAGATAAAGTTCCTTAAGCCAAATATGGAATAGACAAGAGCTACTCCTTGCTCAACGAAATGGACTCAACACCGCATATTAAACGCCTAAGAATGTACCTGACTTGTAAGTATCTTAAAACCTATGGATTGCTATGTCTCCGAAAGAGAATCAAGCATGTGTACAGGGGCATAAACGCAGCAGTGATAGGATTGGAGAGGTTCGGTGAGCAAATGAAGACCCTTTGAAGTCATATTGCATGGTACCCATTCCACGGGTTTCAACTACCCAGGTTTAAGGTATTCTTCCTTCAGCTAAAACATGCATGTGGAACCCAGAGTATGATCAACCATGTGATCGGGAGACGTGTTCAAATATGTCTCAGTTTTCTTCCCCTGGTACTCGGGTGCAACATTCCAGACGCTTTACTAACACTCTCCCCACTTGGAGAGTCAGTCCCTTTAACCTCCTGTTTGGCCCAGTTTGCAATTTCTGCGGAAGATGAACAGGAATAGCGAGAACCAATGAGAGGCTAGCTGGAGGTGTCTGGACGGGCAAATTTAACTCTCATTTCCCACCAGGAAGAGGAATTAACCAAAGGCTCAGCATGCCAGGCCGGAACCAGATTAGGGCCTGAAGCCATCCTGCGGTGTTGCGGCCAGGTCACAAGAAAGCGAGTTGAAGAAAGGAGCTCAGGGGCACTGTAATTCACAAACCTGCAGAGTTATAAATGACAGCTATCATCCAAAAATAGACTGAAGTAAGGCTGCCAAGAGGACTTGAAAGCGGGGCAGAATTGCAGGAAACCGATTTCAGGAGGTAGACTGGAATTGCATTGAAAGCATAGGAAAAGAGGCAGAACGTCCACAATGATGCACTTGGACAAAAAGGGCGTATGCGTTTTTTCCTGAATATATTCAGGAAAAAACGCATACGCCCTTTTTGGCCAACCAAGCAAGCTTCCAAAGGAAATCTGCACTACAATGAAGTCTCACTTCCCCCGGTCAAAAGGGCCATCTGAAAAAAGTGTAAAATCCAGAAAGGCAGGACAGGCCATGGAGAACTGGGAGCCTTGTTATGCTGATGGGCGGGATGTAAATTGCCAACAGACACTCGGGAGAAGTGTATGGTGTTTCCTGAAACATCTAAAAAACAAAGCAACAGAGCCTAGGGCACTGCCACTTATGGTCCTATAGCTTAGGGAAATTAAAATCAAAAAGACACAGCCACCCCAAAGTTTGGAACGGCTCTGTTTACAAGAACCTCGTTTACAGTACAAGTTCAACATCGCAGAAAGTGAAAAATGGATAAAGAAGTTGTGGTATTCACTTACAAAGCAATATCACTCAGCAATGAAATCTATGTCATCAGGCCCTTAGCAGCACAATGAGTGGATTCAGGTATGATGATTCTAACTGAAATAAGTCACACAGAAAAAGAAACATCATAAGATATCAGTAATACACGGAATGGAAACTTGGCTACACAGGAACTGAATTACAGAACAGAACAGGGTCTGAAATTTAGAAAACCAACTTATTCTTGCTTAAGGGTAAAGGTGAGTTGGGGTGCTGCATAAAACCAGAGATTGAAATGAGCACAGATAAAGTTCCTTAAGTCAAATATGAAATAGACAAGAGCTACTCCTTGCTCAACGAAATGGACTCAACACCGCATATTAAACGCCTAAGAATGTACCTGACTAGTAAGTATCGTAAAACCTATGGATTGCTATGTCTCCAAAAGAGAATCAAGCATGTGTACAGGGGCATAAACGCAGCAGTGATAGGATTGGAGAGGTTCGGTGAGCAAATGAAGACCCTTTGAAGTCATATTGCATGGTACCCATTACACGGGTCTCAACTCTCCAGGTTTAAGGTATTCTTCCTTCAGCTAAAACATGCATGTGGAACCCAAGTATGATCAACCATGTGAACGGGAGACGTGTTCAAATATGTCTCAGTTTTCCTCCCCTGGTACTCGGGTGCAACATTCCAGACGCTTTACTAACACTCTCCCCACTTGGAGAGTCAGCGCCTTTAACCTCCTGTTTGGCCCAGTTTGCAATTTCTGCGGAAGATGAACAGGAATAGCGAGAACCAATGAGAGGCTAGCTGGAGGTGTCTGGACGGGCAAATTTAACTCTCATTTCCCACCAGGAAGAGGAATTAACCAAAGGCTCAGCGTGCCGGGCCGGAACCAGATTAGGGCCTGAAGCCATCCTGCGGTGTTGCGGCCAGGTCACAAGAAAGCGAGTTGAAGAAAGGAGCTCAGGGGCACTGTAATTCACAAACCTGCAGAGTTATAAATGACAGCTATCGTCCAAAAATAGACTGAAGTAAGGCTGCCAAGAGGACTTGAAAGCGGGGCAGAATTGCAGGAAACCGATTTCAGGAGGTAGACTGGAATTGCATTGAAAGCATAGGAAAAGAGGGAGAACGTCCACAATGATGCACTTGGACAAAAAGGGCGTATGCGTTTTTTCCTGAATATATTCAGGAAAAAACGCATACGCCCTTTTTGGCCAACCAAGCAAGCTTGCAAAGGAAATCTGCACTACAATGAAGTCTCACTTCCCCCCGGTCAAAAGGGCCATCTGAAAAAAGTGTAAAATCCAGAAAGGCAACAGGCCATGGAGAACTGGGAGCCTTGTTATGCTGATGGGTGGGATGTAAATTGCCAACAGACACTCGGGAGAAGTGTATGGTGTTTCCTGAAACATCTAAAAAACAAAGCAACAGAGCCTAGGGCACTTCCACTTATGGTCCTATAGCTTAGGGAAATTAAAATCAAAAAGACACAGCCACCCCAAAGTTTGGAACGGCTCTGTTTACAAGAACCTCGTTTACAGTACAAGTTCAACATCGCAGAAAGTGAAAAATGGGTAAAGAAGTTGTGGTATTCACTTACAAAGCAATATCACTCAGCAATGAAATCTATGTCATCAGGCCCTTAGCAGCACAATGAGTGGATTCAGGTATGATGATTCTAACTGAAATAAGTCACACAGAAAAAGAAACATCATAAGATATCAGTAATACACGGAATGGAAACTTGGCTACACAGGAACTGAATTACAGAACAGAACAGGGTCTGAAATTTAGAAAACCAACTTATTCTTGCTTAAGGGTAAAGGTGAGTTGGGGTGCTGCATAAAACCAGAGATTGAAATGAGCACAGATAAAGTTCCTTAAGTCAAATATGAAATAGACAAGAGCTACTCCTTGCTCAACGAAATGGACTCAACACCGCATATTAAACGCCTAAGAATGTACCTGACTTGTAAGTATCGTAAAACCTATGGATTGCTATGTCTCCAAAAGAGAATCAAGCATGTGTACAGGGGCATAAACGCAGCAGTGATAGGATTGGAGAGGTTCGGTGAGCAAATGAAGACCCTTTGAAGTCATATTGCATGGTACCCATTACACGGGTCTCAACTCTCAAGGTTTAAGGTATTCTTCCTTCAGCTAAAACATGCATGTGGAACCCAAGTATGATCAACCATGTGAACGGGAGACGTGTTCAAATATGTCTCAGTTTTCCTCCCCTGGAACTCGGGTGCAACATTCCAGACGCTTTACTAACACTCTCCCCACTTGGAGAGTCAGCGCCTTAACCTCCTGTTTGGCCCAGTTTGCAATTTCTGCGGAAGATGAACAGGAATAGCGAGAACCAATGAGAGGCTAGCTGGAGGTGTCTGGACGGGCAAATTTAACTCTCATTTCCCACCAGGAAGAGGAAATAACCAAAGGCTCAGCGTGCCGGGCCGGAACCAGATTAGGGCCTGAAGCCATCCTGCGGTGTTGCGGCCAGGTCACAAGAAAGCGAGTTGAAGAAAGGAGCTCAGGGGCACTGTAATTCACAAACCTGCAGAGTTATAAATGACAGCTATCGTCCAAAAATAGACTGAAGTAAGGCTGCCAAGAGGACTTGAAAGCGGGGCAGAATTGCAGGAAACCGATTTCAGGAGGTAGACTGGAATTGCATTGAAAGCATAGGAAAAGAGGCAGAACGTCCACAATGATGCACTTGGCCAAAAAGGGCGTATGCGTTTTTTCCTGAATATATTCAGGAAAAAACGCATACGCCCTTTTTGGCCAACCAAGCAAGCTTGCAAAGGAAATCTGCACTACAATGAAGTCTCACTTCCCCCCGGTCAAAAGGGCCATCTGAAAAAAGTGTAAAATCCAGAAAGGCAGGACAGGCCATGGAGAACTGGGAGCCTTGTTATGCTGATGGGCGGGATGTAAATTGCCAACAACCACTCGGGAGAAGTGTATGGTGTTTCCTGAAACATCTAAAAAACAAACCAACAGAACCTAGGGCACTTCCACTTATGGTCCTATAGCTTAGGGAAATTAAAATCAAAAAGACACAGCCACCCCAAAGTTTGGAACGGCTCTGTTTACAAGAACCTCGTTAACAGTACAAGTTCAACATCGCAGAAAGTGAAAAATGGATAAAGAAGTTGTGGTATTTACTTACAAAGCAATATCACTCAGCAATGAAATCTGTGTCATCAGGCCCTTAGCAGCACAATGAGTGGATTCAGGTATGATGATTCTAACTGAAATAAGTCACACAGAAAAAGAAACATCATAAGATATCACTAATACACGGAATGTAAACTTGACTACACAGGAACTGAATTACAGAACAGAACAGGGTCTCAAATTTAGAAAACCAACTTATTCTTGCTTAAGGGTAAAGGTGAGTTGGGGTGCTGCATAAAACCAGAGATTGAAATGAGCACAGATAAAGTTCCTTAAGCCAAATATGGAATAGACAAGAGCTACTCCTTGCTCAACGAAATGGACTCAACACCCCATATTAAACGCCTAAGAATGTACCTGACTAGTAAGTATCTTAAAACCTATGGATTGCTATGTCTCCGAAAGAGAATCAAGCATGTGTACAGGGGCATAAACGCAGCAGTGATAGGATTGGAGAGGTTCGGTGAGCAAATGAAGACCCTTTGAAGTCATATTGCATGGTACCCATTCCACGGGTTTCAACTACCCAGGTTTAAGGTTTTCTTCCTTCAGCTAAAACATGCATGTGGAACCTAGAGTATGATCAACCATGTGATCGGGAGACGTGTTCAAATATGTCTCAGTTTTCCTCCCCTGGTACTCGAGTGCAACATTCCAGACGCTTTACTAACACTCTCCCCACTTGGAGAGTCAGTCCCTTTAACCTCCTGTTTGGCCCAGTTTGCAATTTCTGCGGAAGATGAACAGGAATAGCGAGAACCAATGAGAGGCTAGCTGGAGGTGTCTGGACGGGCAAATTTAACTCTCATTTCCCACCAGGAAGAGGAATTAACCAAAGGCTCAGCATGCCGGGCCGGAACCAGATTAGGGCCTGAAGCCATCCTGCGGTGTTGCGGCCAGGTCACAAGAAAGCGAGTTGAAGAAAGGAGCTCAGGGGCACTGTAATTCACAAACCTGCAGAGTTATAAATGACAGCTATCGTCCAAAAATAGACTGAAGTAAGGCTGCCAAGAGGACTTGAAAGCGGGGCAGAATTGCAGGAAACCGATTTCAGGAGGTAGACTGGAATTGCATTGAAAGCATAGGAAAAGAGGCAGAACGTCCACAATGATGCACTTGGCCAAAAAGGGCGTATGCGTTTTTTCCTGAATATATTCAGGAAAAAACGCATATGCCCTTTTTGGCCAACCAAGCAAGCTTCCAAAGGAAATCTGCACTACAATGAAGTCTCACTTCCCCCCGGTCAAAAGGGCCATCTGAAAAAAGTGTAAAATCCGGAAAGGCAGGACAGGCCATGGAGAACTGGGAGCCTTGTTATGCTGATGGGCGGGATGTAAATTGCCAACAACCCCTCGGGAGAAGTGTATGGTGTTTCCTGAAACATCTAAAAAACAAAGCAACAGAGCCTAGGGCACTGCCGCTTATGGTCCTATAGCTTAGGGAAATTAAAATCAAAAAGACACAGCCACCCCAAAGTTTGGGACGCCTCTGTTTACAAGAACCTCGTTTACAGTACAAGATCAACATCGCAAAAGTGAAAAATGGATAAAGAAGTTGTCGTATTTACTTACAAAGCAATATCACTCAGCAATGAAATCTATGTCATCAGGCCCTTAGCATCACAATGAGTGGATTCAGGTATGATGATTCTAACTGAAATAAGTCACACAGAAAAAGAAACATCATAAGATATCAGTAATACACGGAATGGAAACTTGGCTACACAGGAACTGAATTACAGAACAGAACAGGGTCTCAAATTTAGAAAACCAACTTATGCTTGCTTAAGGGTAAAGGTAGTTGGGGTGCTGCATAAAACCAGAGATTGAAATGAGCACAGATAAAGTTCCTTAAGTCAAATATGGAATAGACAAGAGCTACTCCTTGCTCAACGAAATGGACTCAACACCGCATATTAAACGCCTAAGAATGTACCTGACTAGTAAGTATCTTAAAACCTATGGATTGCTATGTCTCCGAAAGAGAATCAAGCATGTGTACAGGGGCATAAACGCAGCAGTGATAGGATTGGAGAGGTTCGGTGAGCAAATGAAGACCCTTTGAAGTCATATTGCATGGTACCCATTACACGGGTCTCAACTCTCCAGGTTTAAGGTATTCTTCCTTCAGCTAAAACATGCATGTGGAACCCAAGTATGATCAACCATGTGAACGGGAGACGTGTTCAAATATGTCTCAGTTTTCCTCCCCTGGTACTCGGGTGCAACATTCCAGACGCTTTACTAACACTCTCCCCACTTGGAGAGTCAGCGCCTTTAACCTCCTGTTTGGCCCAGTTTGCAATTTCTGCGGAACATGAACAGGAATAGCGAGAACCAATGAGAGGCTAGCTGGAGGTGTCTGGACGGGCAAATTTAACTCTCATTTCCCACCAGGAAGAGGAAATAACCAAAGGCTCAGCGTGCCGTACCGGAACCAGATTAGGGCCTGAAGCCACCCTGTTGTGTTGCGGCCAGCTCAAAAGAAAGCGAGTTGAAGAAAGGAGCTCAGGGGCACTGTAATTCACAAACCTGCAGAGTTATAAATGACAGCTATCGTCCAAAAATAGACTGAAGTAAGGCTGCCAAGAGGACTTGAAAGTGGGGCAGAATTGCAGGAAACCGATTTCAGGAGGTAGACTGGAATTGCATTGAAAGCATAGGAAAAGAGGCAGAACGTCCACAATGATGCACTTGGCCAAAAAGGGCGTATGCGTTTTTTCCTGAATATATTCAGGAAAAAACGCATACGCCCTTTTTGGCCAACCAAGCGAGCTTGCAAAGGAAATCTGCACTATAATGAAGTCTCACTTCTCCCTGGTCAAAAGGGCCATCTGAAAAAAGTGTAAAATCCAGAAAGGCAGGACAGGCCATGGAAAACCGGGAGCCTTGTTATGCTGATGGGCGGGATGTAAATTGCTAACAACCACTCGGGAGATGTGTATGGTGTTTCCTGAAACATCTAAAAAACAAAGCAACAGAACCTAGGGCACTTCCACTTATGGTCCTATAGCTTAGGGAAATTAAACTCAAAAAGACACAGCCACCCCAAAGTTTGGAATGGCTCTGTTTACAAGAACCTCGTTTACAGTACAAGTTCAACATCGCAGAAAGTGAAAAATGGATAAAGAAGTTGTGGTATTTACTTACAAAGCAATATCACTCAGCAATGAAATCTGTGTCATCAGGCCCTTAGCAGCACAATGAGTGGATTCAGGTATGATGATTCTAACTGAAATAAGTCACACAGAAAAAGAAACATCATAAGATATCAGTAATACACGGAATGTAAACTTGGCTACACAGGAACTGAATTACAGAACAGAACAGGGTCTCAAATTTAGAAAACCAACTTATGCTTGCTTAAGGGGAAAGGTGAGTTGGGGTGCTGCATAAAACCAGAGATTGAAATGAGCACAGATAAAGTTCCTTAAGCCAAATATGGAATAGACAAGAGCTACTCCTTGCTCAACGAAATGGACTCAACACCCCATATTAAACGCCTAAGAATGTACCTGACTAGTAAGTATCTTAAAACCTATGGATTGCTATGTCTCCGAAAGAGAATCAAGCATGTGTACAGGGGCATAAACGCAGCAGTGATAGAATTGGAGAGGTTCAGTGAGCAAATGAAGACCCTTTGAAGTCATATTGCATGGTACCCATTCCACGGGTTTCAACTACCCAGGTTTAAGGTATTCTTCCTTCAGCTAAAACATGCATGTGGAACCTAGAGTATGATCAACCATGTGATCGGGAGACGTGTTCAAATATGTCTCAGTTTTCCTCCCCTGGTACTCGGGTGCAACATTCCAGACGCTTTACTAACACTCTCCTCACTTGGAGAGTCAGTCCCTTTAACCTCCTGTTTGGCCCAGTTTGCAATTTCTGCGGAAGATGAACAGGAATAGCGAGAACCAATGAGAGGCTAGCTGGAGGTGTCTGGACGGGCAAATTTAACTCTCATTTACCACCAGGAAGAGGAATTAACCAAAGGCTCAGCATGCCGTGCCGGAACCAGATTAGGGCCTGAAGCCATCCTGTGGTGTTGCGGCCAGGTCACAAGAAAGCGAGTTGAAGAAAGGAGCTCAGGAGCACTGTAATTCACAAACCTGCAGAGTTATAAATGACAGCAATCGTCCAAAAATAGACTGAAGTAAGGCTGCCAAGAGGACTTGAAAGTGGGGCAGAATTGCAGGAAACCGATTTCAGGAGGTAGACTGGAATTGCATTGAAAGCATAGGAAAAGAGGCAGAACGTCCACAATGATGCACTTGGCCAAAAAGGGCGTATGCGTCTTTTCCTGAATATATTCAGGAAAAGACGCATACGCACTTTTTGGCCAACCAAGCAAGCTTGCAAAGGAAATCTGCACTACAATGAAGTCTCACTTCCCCCCCGGTCAAAAGGGCCATCTGAAAAAAGTGTAAAATCCAGAAAGGCAACAGGCCATGGAGAACTGGGAGCCTTGTTATGCTGATGGGCGGGATGTAAATTGCCAACAGACACTTGGGAGAAGTGTATGGTGTTTCCTGAAACATCTAAAAAACAAAGCAACAGAGCCTAGGGCACTTCCACTTATGGTCCTATAGCTTAGGGAAATTAAAATCAAAAAGACACAGCCACCCCAAAGTTTGGAACGGCTCTGTTTACAAGAACCTCGTTTACAGTACAAGTTCAACATCGCAGAAAGTGAAAAATGGATAAAGAAGTTGTGGTATTCACTTACAAAGCAATATCACTCAGCAATGAAATCTATGTCATCAGGCCCTTAGCAGCACAATGAGTGGATTCAGGTATGATGATTCTAACTGAAATAAGTCACACAGAAAAAGAAACATCATAAGATATCAGTAATACACGGAATGGAAACTTGGCTACACAGGAACTGAATTACAGAACAGAACAGGGTCTCAAATTTAGAAAACCAACTTATGCTTGCTTAAGGGGAAAGGTGAGTTGGGGTGCTGCATAAAACCAGAGATTGAAATGAGCACAGATAAAGTTCCTTAAGCCAAATATGGAATAGACAAGAGCTACTCCTTGCTCAACGAAATGGACTCAACACCGCATATTAAACGCCTAAGAATGTACCTGACTTGTAAGTATCTTAAAACCTATGGATTGCTATGTCTCCGAAAGAGAATCAAGCATGTGTACAGGGACATAAACGCAGCAGTGATAGGATTGGAGAGGTTCGGTGAGCAAATGAAGACCCTTTGAAGTCATATTGCATGGTACCCATTACACGGGTTTCAACTACCCAGGTTTTAGGTATTCTTCCTTCAGCTAAAACATGCATATGGAACCTAGAGTATGATCAACCATGTGATCGGGAGACGTGTTCAAATATGTCTCAGTTTTCCTCCCCTGGTATTCGGGTGCAACATTCCAGACGCTTTACTAACACTCTCCCCACTTGGAGAGTCAGTCCCTTTAACCTCCTGTTTGGCCCAGTTTGCAATTTCTGCGGAAGATGAACATGAATAGCGAGAACCAATGAGAGGCTAGCTGGAGGTGTCTGGACGGGCAAATTTAACTCTCATTTCCCACCAGGAAGAGGAATTAACCAAAGGATCTGCGTGCCGGGCCGGAACCAGATTAGGGCCTGAAGCCATCCTGCGGTGTTGCGGCCAGGTCACAAGAAAGCGAGTTGAAGAAAGGAGCTCAGGGGCACTGTAATTCACAAACCTGCAGAGTTATAAATGACAGCTATCGTCCAAAAATAGACTGAAGTAAGGCTGCCAAGAGGACTTGAAAGCGGGGCAGAATTGCAGGAAACCGATTTCAGGAGGTAGACTGGAATTGCATTGAAAGCATAGGAAAAGAGGCAGAACGTCCACAATGATGCACTTGGCCAAAAAGGGCGTATGCGTTTTTTCCTGAATATATTCAGGAAAAAACGCATACGCCCTTTTTGGCCAACCAAGCAAGCTTGCAAAGGAAATCTGCACTACAATGAAGTCTCACTTCCCCCCGGTCAAAAGGGCCATCTGAAAAAAGTGTAAAATCCAGAAAGGCAGGACAGGCCATGGAGAACTGGGAGCCTTGTTATGCTGATGGGCGGGATGTAAATTGCCAACAGACACTCGGGAGAAGTGTATGGTGTTTCCTGAAACATCTAAAAAACAAAGCAACAGAGCCTAGGGCACTGCCACTTATGGTCCTATAGCTTAGGGAAATTAAAATCAAAAAGACACAGCCACCCCAAAGTTTGGAACGGCTCTGTTTACAAGAACCTCGTTTACAGTACAAGTTCAACATCGCAGAAAGTGAAAAATGGATAAAGAAGTTGTGGTATTTACATACAAAGCAATATCACTCAGCAATGAAATCTGTGTCATCAGGCCCTTAGCAGCACAATGAGTGGATTCAGGTATGATGATTCTAACTGAAGTAAGTCACACAGAAAAAGAAACATCATAAGATATCAGTAATACACGGAATGTAAACTTGGCTACACAGGAACTGAATTACAGAACAGAACAGGGTCTCAAATTTAGAAAACCAACTTATGCTTGCTTAAGGGTAAAGGTGAGTTGGGGTGCTGCATAAAACCAGAGATTGAAATGAGCACAGAAAAAGTTCCTTAAGTCAAATATGGAATAGACAAGAGCTACTCCTTGCTCAACGAAATGGACTCAACACCGCATATTAAACGCCTAAGAATGTACCTGACTAGTAAGTATATTAAAACCTATGGATTGCTATGTCTCTGAAAGAGAATCAAGCATGTGTACAGGGGCATAAACGCAGCAGTGATAGGATTGGAGAGGTTCGGTGAGCAAATGAAGACCCTTTGAAGTCATATTGCATGGTACCCATTACACGGGTCTTAACTCTCCAGGTTTAAGGTATTCTTCCTTCAGCTAAAACATGCATGTGGAACCCAAGTATGATCAACCATGTGAATGGGAGACGTGTTCAAATATGTCTCAGTTTTCCTCCCCTGGTACTCGGGTGCAACATTCCAGACGCTTTACTAACACTCTCCCCACTTGGAGAGTCAGCGCCTTTAACCTCCTGTTTGGCCCAGTTTGCAATTTCTGCGGAAGATGAACAGGAATAGCGAGAACCAATGAGAGACTAGCTGGAGGTGTCTGGACGGGCAAATTTAACTCTCATTTCCCACCAGGAAGAGGAAATAACCAAAGGCTCAGCGTGCCGTGCCGGAACCAGATTAGGGCCTGAAGCCATCCTGCGGTGTTGCGGCCAGGTCACAAGAAAGCGAGTTGAAGAAAGGAGCTCAGGGGCACTGTAATTCACAAACCTGCAGAGTTATAAATGACAGCTATCGTCCAAAAATAGACTGAAGTAAGGCTGCCAAGAGGACTTGAAAGCGGGGCAGAATTGCAGGAAACCGATTTCAGGAGGTAGACTGGAATTGCATTGAAAGCATAGGAAAAGAGGCAGAACGTCCACAATGATGCACTTGGCCAAAAAGGGCGTATGCGTTTTTTCCTGAATATATTCAGGAAAAAACACATACGCCCATTATGGCCAACCAAGCAAGCTTGCAAAAGAAATCTGCACTACAATGAAGTCTCACTTCCCCCGGTCAAAAGGGCCATCTGAAAAAAGTGTAAAATCCAGAAAGGCAGGACAGGCCATGGAGAACTGGGAGCCTTGTTATGCTGATGGGCGGGATGTAAATTGCCAACAGACACTCGGGAGAAGTGTATGGTGTTTCCTGAAACATCTAAAAAACAAAGCAACAGAGCCTAGGGCACTGCCACTTATGGTCCTATAGCTTAGGGAAATTAAAATCAAAAAGACACAGCCACCCCAAAGTTTGGGACGCCTCTGTTTACAAGAACCTCGTTTACAGTACAAGTTCAACATCGCAGAAAGTGAAAAATGGATAAAGAAGTTGTGGTATTTACTTACAAAGCAATATCACTCAGCAATGAAATCTGTGTCATCAGGCCCTTAGCAGCACAATGAGTGGATTCAGGTATGATAATTCTAACTGAAGTAAGTCACACAGAAAAAGAAACATCATAAGATATCAGTAATACACGGAATGTAAACTTGGCTACACAGGAACTGAATTACAGAACAGAACAGGGTCTCAAATTTAGAAAACCAACTTATGCTTGCTTAAGGGTAAAGGTGAGTTGGGGTGCTGCATAAAACCAGAGATTGAAATGAGCACAGATAAAGTTCCTTAAGTCAAATATGGAATAGACAAGAGCTACTCCTTGCTCAACGAAATGGACTCAACACCGCATATTAAACGCCTAAGAATGTACCTGACTAGTAAGTATCTTAAAACCTATGGATTGCTATGTCTCCAAAAGAGAATCAAGCATGTGTACAGGGGCATAAACGCAGCAGTGATAGGATTGGAGAGGTTCGGTGAGCAAATGAAGACCCTTTGAAGTCATATTGCATGGTACCCATTCCACGGGTCTTAACTCTCCATGTTTAAGGTATTCTTCCTTCAGCTAAAACATGCATGTGGAACCCAAGTATGATCAACCATGTGAATGGGAGACGTGTTCAAATATGTCTCAGTTTTCCTCCCCTGGTACTCGGGTGCAACATTCCAGACGCTTTACTAACACTCTCCCCACTTGGAGAGTCAGCGCCTTTAACCTCCTGTTTGGCCCAGTTTGCAATTTCTGCGGAAGATGAACAGGAATAGCGAGAACCAATGAGAGACTAGCTGGAGGTGTCTGGACGGGCAAATTTAACTCTCATTTCCCACCAGGAAGAGGAAATAACCAAAGGCTCAGCGTGCCGTGCCGGAACCAGATTAGGGCCTGAAGCCATCCTGCGGTGTTGCGGCCAGGTCACAAGAAAGCGAGTTGAAGAAAGGAGCTCAGGGGCACTGTAATTCACAAACCTGCAGAGTTATAAATGACAGCTATCGTCCAAAAATAGACTGAAGTAAGGCTGCCAAGAGGACTTGAACGCGGGGCAGAATTGCAGGAAACCGATTTCAGGAGGTAGACTGGAATTGCATTGAAAGCATAGGAAAAGAGGCAGAACGTCCACAATGATGCACTTGGCCAAAAAGGGCGTATGCGTTTTTTCCTGAATATATTCAGGAAAAAACACATACGCCCTTTACGGCCAACCAAGCAAGCTTGCAAAAGAAATCTGCACTACAATGAAGTCTCACTTCCCCCGGTCAAAAGGGCCATCTGAAAAAAGTGTAAAATCCAGAAAGGCAGGACAGGCCATGGAGAACTGGGAGCCTTGTTATGCTGATGGGCGGGATGTAAATTGCCAACAGACACTCGGGAGAAGTGTATGGTGTTTCCTGAAACATCTAAAAAACAAAGCAACAGAGCCTAGGGCACTGCCACTTATGGTCCTATAGCTTAGGGAAATTAAAATCAAAAAGACACAGCCACCCCAAAGTTTGGGACGCCTCTGTTTACAAGAACCTCGTTTACAGTACAAGTTCAACATCGCAGAAAGTGAAAAATGGATAAAGAAGTTGTGGTATTTACTTACAAAGCAATATCACTCAGCAATGAAATCTGTGTCATCAGGCCCTTAGCAGCACAATGAGTGGATTCAGGTATGATAATTCTAACTGAAGTAAGTCACACAGAAAAAGAAACATCATAAGATATCAGTAATACACGGAATGTAAACTTGGCTACACAGGAACTGAATTACAGAACAGAACAGGGTCTCAAATTTAGAAAACCAACTTATGCTTGCTTAAGGGTAAAGGTGAGTTGGGGTGCTGCATAAAACCAGAGATTGAAATGAGCACAGATAAAGTTCCTTAAGTCAAATATGGAATAGACAAGAGCTACTCCTTGCTCAACGAAATGGACTCAACACCGCATATTAAACGCCTAAGAATGTACCTGACTAGTAAGTATCTTAAAACCTATGGATTGCTATGTCTCCGAAAGAGAATCAAGCATGTGTACAGGGGCATAAACGCAGCAGTGATAGGATTGGAGAGGTTCGGTGAGCAAATGAAGACCCTTTGAAGTCATATTGCATGGTACCCATTCCACGGGTCTTAACTCTCCATGTTTAAGGTATTCTTCCTTCAGCTAAAACATGCATGTGGAACCCAAGTATGATCAACCATGTGAACGGGAGACGTGTTCAAATATGTCTCAGGTTTCCTCCCCTGGTACTCGGGTGCAACATTCCAGACGCTTTACTAACACTCTCCCCACTTGGAGAGTCAGCGCTTTTAACCTCCTGTTTGGCCCAGTTTGCAATTTCTGCGGAAGAAGAACAGGAATAGCGAGAACCAATGAGAGGCTAGCTGGAGGTGTCTGGACGGGCAAATTTAACTCTCATTTCCCACCAGGAAGAGGAAATAACCAAAGGCTCAGCGTGCCGTGCCGGAACCAGATTAGGGCCTGAAGCCATCCTGCGGTGTTGCGGCCAGGTCACAAGAAAGTGAGTTGAAGAAAGGAGCTCAGGGGCACTGTAATTCACAAACCTGCAGAGTTATAAATGACAGCTATCGTCCAAAAATAGACTGAAGTAAGGCTGCCAAGAGGACTTGAAAGCGGGGCAGAATTGCAGGAAACCGATTTCAGGAGGTAGACTGGAATTGCATTGAAAGCAGAGGAAAAGAGGCAGAACGTCCACAATGATGCACTTGGCCAAAAAGGGCGTATGCGTTTTTTCCTGAATATATTCAGGAAAAAACGCATACGCCCTTTTTGGCCAACCAAGCAAGCTTGCAAAGGAAATCTGCACTACAATGAAGTCTCACTTCCCCCCGGTCAAAAGGGCCATCTGAAAAAAGTGTAAAATCCAGAAAGGCAGGACAGGCCATGGAGAACTGGGAGCCTTGTTATGCTGATGGGCGGGATGTAAATTGCCAACAGACACTCGGGAGAAGTGTATGGTGTTTCCTGAAACATCTAAAAAACAAAGCAACAGAGCCTAGGGCACTGCCGCTTATGGTCCTATAGTTTAGGGAAATTAAAATCAAAAAGACACAGCCACCCCAAAGTTTGGGACGCCTCTGTTTACAAGAACATCGTTTACAGTACAAGTTCAACATCGCAGAAAGTGAAAAATGGATAAAGAAGTTGTGGTATTTACTTACAAAGCAATATCACTCAGCAATGAAATCTGTGTCATCAGGCCCTTAGCATCACAATGAGTGGATTCAGGTATGATGATTCTAACTGAAATAAGTCACACAGAAAAAGAAACATCATAAGATATCAGTAATACACGGAATGTAAACTTGGCTACACAGGAACTGAATTACAGAACAGAACAGGGTCTCAAATTTAGAAAACCAACTTATGCTTGCTTAAGGGTAAAGGTGAGTTGGGGTGCTGCATAAAACCAGAGATTGAAATGAGCACAGATAAAGTTCCTTAAGTCAAATATGGAATAGACAAGAGCTACTCCTTGCTCAACGAAATGGACTCAACACCGCATATTAAACGCCTAAGAATGTACCTGACTAGTAAGTATCGTAAAACCTATGGATTGCTATGTCTCCAAAAGAGAATCAAGCATGTGTACAGGGGCATAAACGCAGCAGTGATAGGATTGGAGAGGTTTGGTGAGCAAATGAAGACCCTTTGAAGTCATATTGCATGGTACCCATTACACGGGTCTCAACTCTCCAGGTTTAAGGTATTCTTCCTTCAGCTAAAACATGCATGTGGAACCTAGAGTATGATCAACCATGTGATCGGGAGACGTGTTCAAATATGTCTCAGTTTTCCTCCCCTGGTACTCGGGTGCAACATTCCAGACGCTTTACTAACACTCTCCCCACTTGGAGAGTCAGTCCCTTTAACCTCCTGTTTGGCCCAGTTTGCAATTTCTGCGGAAGATGAACAGGAATAGCGAGAACCAATGAGAGGCTAGCTGGAGGTGTCTGGACGGGCAAATTTAACTCTCATTTCCCACCAGGAAGAGGAATTAACCAAAGGCTCAGCATGCCGGGCCGGAACCAGATTAGGGCCTGAAGCCATCCTGCGTTGTTGCGGCCAGGTCAGAAGAAAGCGAGTTGAAGAAAGGAGCTCAGCGGCACTGTAATTCACAAACCTGCAGAGTTATAAATGACAGCTATTGTCCAAAAATAGATTGAAGTAAGGCTGCCAAGAGGACTTGAAAGCGGGGCAGAATTGCAGGAAACCGATTTCAGGAGGTAGACTGGAATTGCATTGAAAGCATAGGAAAAGAGGCAGAACATCCACAATGATGCACTTGGCCCAAAAGGGCGTATGCGTTTTTTCCTGAATATATTCAGGAAAAAACGCATACGCCCTTTTTGGCCAACCAAGCAAGCTTGCAAAGGAAATCTGCACTACAATGAAGTCTCACTTCCCCCCGGTCAAAAGGGCCATCTGAAAAAAGTGTAAAATCCAGAAAGGCAACAGGCAATTGAGAACTGGGAGCCTTGTTATGCTGATGGGCGGGATGTAAATTGCCAACAGACACTTGGAAGAAGTGTACGGTGTTTCCTGAAACATCTAAAAAACAAAGCAACAGAACCTAGGGCACTTCCACTTATTGTCCTATAGCTTAGGGAAATTAAAATCAAAAAGACACAGCCACCCCAAAGTTTGGAACGGCTCTGTTTACAAGAACCTCGTTTACAGTACAAGTTCAACATCGCAGAAAGTGAAAAATGGATAAAGAACTTGTGGTACTTACGTACAATGCAGTATCACTCAGCAATGAAATCTATGTCATCAGGCCCTTATCATCACAATGAGTGGATTCAGGTATGTTGATTCTAACTGAAATAAGTCACACAGAAAAAGAAACATCATAAGATATCACGAATACACGGAATGTAAACTTGGCTACACAGGAACTGAATTCCAAAACAGAACAGGGTCTCAAATTTAGAAAACCAACTTATGCTTGCTTAAGGGTAAAGGTGAGTTGGGGTGCTGCATAAAACCAGAGATTGAAATGAGCACAGATAAAGTTCCTTAAGTCAAATATGGAATAGACAAGAGCTACTCCTTGTTCAACGAAATGGACACAACACCTCATATTAAACGCCTAAGAATGTACCTGACTAGTAAGTATCTTAAAACCTATGGATTGCTATGTCTCTGAAAGAGAATCAAGCATGTGTACAGGGGCATAAACGCAGCAGTGATAGGATTGGAGAGGTTCGGTGAGCAAATGAAGACCCTTTGAAGTCATATTGCATGGTACCCATTCCACGGGTTTCAACTACCCAGGTTTAAGGTATTCTTCCTTCAGCTAAAACATGCATGTGGAACTTAGAGTATGATCAACCATGTGATCGGGAGACGTGTTCAAATATGTCTCAGTTTTCCTCCCCTGGTACTCGGGTGCAACATTCCAGACGCTTTACTAACACTCTCCCGACTTGGAGAGTCAGTCCCTTTAACCTCCTGTTTGGCCCAGTTTGCAATTTCTGCGGAAGATGAACAGGAATAGCGAGAACCAATGAGAGGCTAGCTAGAGGTGTCTGAACGGGCAAATTTAACTCTCATTTCCCACCAGGAAGAGGAATTAACCAAAGGCTCAGCGTGCCGTGCCGGAACCAGATTAGGGCCTGAAGCCATCCTGCGGTGTTGCGGCCAGCTCAAAAGAAAGCGAGTTGAAGAAAGGAGCTCAGGGGCACTGTAATTCACAAACCTGCAGAGTTATAAATGACAGCTATCGTCCAAAAATAGACTGAAGTAAGGCTGCCAAGAGGACTTGAAAGCGGGGCAGAATTGCAGGAAACCGATTTCAGGAGGTAGACTGGAATTGCATTGAAAGCATAGGAAAAGAGGCAGAACGTCCACAATGATGCACTTGGCCAAAAAGGGCGTATGCGTTTTTTCCTGAATATATTCAGGAAAAAACGCATACGCCCTTTTTGGCCAACCAAGCAAGCTTGCAAAGGAAATCTGCACTACAATGAAGTCTCACTTCCCCCCGGTCAAAAGGGCCATCTGAAAAAAGTGTAAAATCCAGAAAGGCAGGACAGGCCATGGAGAACTGGGAGCCTTGTTATGCTGATCGGCGGGATGTAAATTGCCAACAGACACTCGGGAGAAGTGTATGGTGTTTCCTGAAACATCTAAAAAACAAAGCAACAGAGCCTAGGGCACTGCCACTTATGGTCCTATAGCTTAGGGAAATTAAAATCAAAAAGACACAGCCACCCCAAAGTTTGGAACGGCTCTATTTACAAGAACCTCGTTTACAGTACAAGTTCAACATCACAGAAAGTGAAAAATGGATAAAGAAGTTGTGGTATTTACTTACAAAGCAATATCACTCAGCAATGAAATCTGTGTCATCAGGCCCTTAGCAGCACAATGAGTGGATTCAGGTATGATGATTCTAACTGAAGTAAGTCACACAGAAAAGAAACATCATAAGATATCAGTAATACACGGAATGTAAACTTGGCTACACAGGAACTGAATTACAGAACAGAACAGGGTCTCAAATTTAGAAAACCAACTTATGCTTGCTTAAGGGTAAAGGTGAGTTGGGGTGCTACATAAAACCAGAGATTGAAATGAGCACAGATAAAGTTCCTTAAGCCAAATATGGAATAGACAAGAGCTACTCCTTGCTCAACGAAATGGACTCAACACCCCTTATTAAACGCCTAAGAATGTTCCTGACTAGTAAGTATCTTAAAACCTATGGATTGCTATGTCTCCAAAAGAGAATCAAGCATGTGTACAGGGGCATAAACGCAGCAGTGATAGGATTGGAGAGGTTCGGTGCGCAAATGAAGACACTTTGAAGTCATATTGCATGGTACCCATTCCACGGGTTTCAACTACCCAGGTTTAAGGTATTTTTCCTTCAGCTAAAACATGCATGTGGAACCTAGAGTATGATCAACCATGTGATCGGGAGACGTGTTCAAATATGTCTCAGTTTTCCTCCCCTGGTACTCGGGTGCAACATTCCAGACGCTTTACTAACACTCTCCCCACTTGGAGAGTCAGTCCCTTTAACCTCCTGTTTGGCCCAGTTTGCAATTTCTGCGGAAGATGAACAGGAATAGCGAGAACCAATGAGAGACTAGCTGGAGGTGTCTGGACGGGCAAATTTAACTCTCATTTCCCACCAGGAAGAGGAATTAACCAAAGGCTCAGCGTGCCGTGCCGGAACCAGATTAGGTCCTGAAGCCATTCTGCGGTGTTGCGGCCAGGTCACAAGAAAGCGAGTTGAAGAAAGGAGCTCAGGGGCACTGTAATTCACAAACCTGCAGAGTTATAAATGACAGCTATTGTCCAAAAATAGACTGAAGTAAGGCTGCCAAGAGGACTTGAAAGCGGGGCAGAATTGCAGGAAACCGATTTCAGGAGGTAGACTGGAATTGCATTGAAAGCATAGGAAAAGAGGCAGAACGTCCACAATGATGCACTTGGCCAAAAAGGGCGTATGCGTTTTTTCCTGAATATATTCAGGAAAAAACGCATACGCCCTTTTTGGCCAACCAAGCAAGCTTGCAAAGGAAATCTGCACTACAATGAAGTCTCACTTCCCCCCGGTCAAAAGGGCCATCTGAAAAAAGTGTAAAATCCAGAAAGGCAGGACAGGCCATGGAGAACTGGGAGCCTTGTTATGCTGATGGGCGGGATGTAAATTGCCAACAACCACTCGGGAGAAGTGTATGGTGTTTCCTGAAACATCTAAAAAACAAAGCAAAAGAACCTAGGGCACTTCCACTTATGGTCCTATAGCTTAGGGAAATTAAAATCAAAAAGACACAGCCACCCCAAAGTTTGGAACGGCTCTGTTTACAAGAACCTCGTTTACAGTACAAGTTCAACATCGCAGAAAGTGAAAAATGGATAAAGAAGTTGTGGTATTCACTTACAAAGCAATATCACTCAGCAATGAATTCTATGTCATCAGGCCCTTAGCATCACAATGAGTGGATTCAGGTATGATGATTCTAACTGAAATAAGTCACACAGAAAAAGAAACATCATAAGATATCAGTAATACACGGAATGTAAACTTGGCTACACAGGAACTGCATTCCAGAAGAGAACAGGGTCTCAAATTTAGAAAACCAACTTATGCTTGCTTAAGGGGAAAGGTGAGTTGGGGTGCTGCATAAAACCAGAGATTGAAATGAGCACAGATAAAGTTCCTTAAGCCAAATATGGAATAGACAAGAGCTACTCCTTGCTCAACGAAATGGACTCAAAACCCCATATTAAACCCCTAAGAATGTACCTGACTAGTAAGTATCTTAAAACCTATGGATTGCTATGTCTCCAAAAGAGAATCAAGCGTGTGTACAGGGGCATAAACGCAGCAGTGATAGGATTGGAGAGGTTCGGTGAGCAAATGAAGACCCTTTGAAGTCATATTGCATGGTACCCATTCCACGGGTCTCAACTCTCCAGGTTTAAGGTATTCTTCCTTCAGCTAAAACATGCATGTGGAACCCAGAGTATGATCAACCATGTGAACGGGAGACGTGTTCAAATATGTCTCAGTTTTCCTCCCCTGGTACTCGGGTGCAACATTCCAGACGCTTTACTAACACTCTCCCGACTTGGAGAGTCAGTCCCTTTAACCTCCTGTTTGGCCCAGTTTGCAATTTCTGCGGAAGATGAACAGGAATAGCGAGTACCAATGAGAGGCTAGCTGGAGGTGTCTGGACGGGCAAATTTAACTCTCATTTCCCACCAGGAAGAGGAATTAACCAAAGGCTCAGCATGCCGGGCCGGAACCAGATTAGGGCCTGAAGCCATCCTGCGGTGTTGCGGCCAGGTCACAAGAAAGCGAGTTGAAGAAAGGAGCTCAGGGGCACTGTAATTCACAAACCTGCAGAGTTATAAATGACAGCTATCGTCCAAAAATAGACTGAAGTAAGGCTGCCAAGAGGACTTGAAAGCGGGGCAGAATTGCAGGAAACCGATTTCAGGCGGTAGACTGGAATTGCATTGAAAGCATAGGAAAAGAGGCAGAACGTCCACAATGATGCACTTGGCCAAAAAGGGCGTATGCGTTTTTTCCTGAATATATTCAGGAAAAAACGCATACGCCCTTTTTGGCCAACCAAGCAAGCTTGCAAAGGAAATCTGCACTACAATGAAGTCTCACTTCCCCCCGGTCAAAAGGGCCATCTGAAAAAAGTGTAAAATCCAGAAAGGCAGGACAGGCCATGGAGAACTGGGAGCCTTGTTATGCTGATCGGCGGGATGTAAATTGCCAACAGACACTCGGGAGAAGTGTATGGTGTTTCCAGAAACATCTAAAAAACAAAGCAACAGAGCCTAGGGCACTGCCACTTATGGTCCTATAGCTTAGGGAAATTAAAATCAAAAAGACACAGCCACCCCAAAGTTTGGGACGCCTCTGTTTACAAGAACCTCGTTTACAGTACAAGTTCAACATCGCAGAATGTGAAAAATGGATAAAGAACTTGTGGTACTTACGTACAATGCAGTATCACTCAGCAATGAAATCTATGTCATCAGGCCCGTAGCAGTATAATGAGTAGATTCAGGTACGATGATTCTAACTGAAATAAGTCACACAGAAAAAGAAACATCATAAGATATCACTAATACACGGAATGTAAACTGGGCTACACAGGAACTGAATTCCAAAACAGAACAGGGTCTCAAATTTAGAAAACCAACTTATGCTTGCTTAAGGGGAAAGGTGAGTTGGGGTGCTGCATAAAACCAGAGATTGAAATGAGCACAGATAAAGTTCCTTAAGCCAAATATGGAATAGACAAGAGCTACTCCTTGCTCAACGAAATGGACTCAACACCGCATATTAAACGCCTAAGAATGTACCTGACTAGTAAGTATCTTAAAACCTATGGATTGCTATGTCTCCGAAAGAGAATCAAGCATGTGTACAGGGGCATAAACGCAGCAGTGATAGGATTGGAGAGGTTCAGTGAGCAAATGAAGACCCTTTGAAGTCATATTGCATGGTACCCATTCCACGGGTTTCAACTACCCAGGTTTTAGGTATTCTTCCTTCAGCTAAAACATGCATGTGGAACCCAAGTATGATCAACCATGTGAATGGGAGACGTGTTCAAATATGTCTCAGTTTTCCTCCCCTGGTACTCGGGTGCAACATTCCAGACGCTTTACTAACACTCTCCCCACTTGGAGAGTCAGCCCCTTTAACCTCCTGTTTGGCCCAGTTTGCAATTTCTGCGGAAGATGAACAGGAATAGCGAGAACCAATGAGAGGCTAGCTGGAGGTGTCTGGACGGGCAAATTTTACTCTCATTTCCCAACAGGAAGAGGAAATAACCAAAGGCTCAGCGTGCCGTACCGGAAACAATTTGGGCCTGAAGCCATCCTGCGGTGTTGCGGCCAGCTCAAAAGAAAGCGAGTTGAAGAAAGGAGCTCAGGGGCACTGTAATTCACAAACCTGCAGACTTATAAATGACAGCTATCGTCCAAAAATAGACTGAAGTAAGGCTGCCAAGAGGACTTGAAAGCGGGGCAGAATTGCAGGAAACCGATTTCAGGAGGTAGACTGGAATTGCATTGAAAGCATAGGAAAAGAGGCAGAACGTCCAGAATGATGCACTTGGCCAAAAAGGGCGTATGCGTTTTTTCCTGAATATATTCAGGAAAAAACGCATACGCCCTTTTTGGCCAACCAAGCAAGCTTGCAAAGGAAATCTGCACTACAATGAAGTCTCACTTCCCCCCGGTCAAAAGGGCCATCTGAAAAAAGTGTAAAATCCAGAAAGGCAGGACAGGCCATGGAGAACTGGGAGCCTTGTTATGCTGATGGGCGGGATGTAAATTGCCAACAACCACTCGGGAGAAGTGTATGGTGTTTCCTGAAACATCTAAAAAACAAAGCAACAGAACCTAGGGCACTTCCACTTATGGTCCTATAGCTTAGGGAAATTAAAATCAAAAAGACACAGCCACCCCAAAGTTTGGAACGGCTCTCTTTACAAGAACCTCGTTTACAGTACAAGTTCAACATCGCAGAAAGTGAAAAATGGATAAAGAAGTTGTGGTATTTACTTACAAAGCAATATAACTCAGCAATGAAATCTGTGTCATCAGGCCCTTAGCAGCACAATGAGTGGATTCAGGTATGATGATTCTAACTGAAGTAAGTCACACAGAAAAGAAACATCATAAGATATCAGTAATACACGGAATGTAAACTTGGCTACACAGGAACTGAATTACAGAACAGAACAGGGTCTCAAATTTAGAAAACCAACTTATGCTTGCTTAAGGGTAAAGGTGAGTTGGGGTGCTGCATAAAACCAGAGATTGAAATGAGCACAGATAAAGTTCCTTAAGCCAAATATGGAATAGACAAGAGCTACTCCTTGCTCAACGAAATGGACTCAACACCCCTTATTAAACGCCTAAGAATGTTCCTGAATAGTAAGTATCTTAAAACCTATGGATTGCTATGTCTCCAAAAGAGAATCAAGCATGTGTACAGGGGCATAAACGCAGCAGTGATAGGATTGGAGAGGTTCGGTGCGCAAATGAAGACACTTTGAAGTCATATTGCATGGTACCCATTCCACGGGTTTCAACTACCCAGGTTTAAGGTATTCTTCCTTCAGCTAAAACATGCATGTGGAACCTAGAGTATGATCAACCATGTGAACGGGAGACGTGTTCAAATATGTCTCAGCTTTCCTCCCCTGGTACTCGGGTGCAACATTCCAGACGCTTTACTAACACTCTCCCCACTTGGAGAGTCAGTCCCTTTAACCTCCTGTTTGGCCCAGTTTGCAATTTCTGCGGAAGATGAACAGGAATAGCGAGAACCAATGAGAGACTAGCTGGAGGTGTCTGGACGGGCAAATTTAACTCTCATTTCCCACCAGGAAGAGGAATTAACCAAAGGCTCAGCGTGCCGTGCCGGAACCAGATTAGGTCCTGAAGCCATTCTGCGGTGTTGCGGCCAGGTCACAAGAAAGCGAGTTGAAGAAAGGAGCTCAGGGGCACTGTAATTCACAAACCTGCAGAGTTATAAATGACAGCTATTGTCCAAAAATAGACTGAAGTAAGGCTGCCAAGAGGACTTGAAAGCGGGGCAGAATTGCAGGAAACCGATTTCAGGAGGTAGACTGGAATTGCATTGAAAGCATAGGAAAAGAGGCAGAACGTCCACAATGATGCACTTGGCCAAAAAGGGCGTATGCGTTTTTTCCTGAATATATTCAGGAAAAAACGCATACGCCCTTTTTGGCCAACCAAGCAAGCTTGCAAAGGAAATCTGCACTACAATGAAGTCTCACTTCCCCCCGGTCAAAAGGGCCATCTGAAAAAAGTGTAAAATCCAGAAAGGCAGGACAGGCCATGGAGAACTGGGAGCCTTGTTACGCTGATGGGCGGGATGTAAATTGCCAACAACCACTCGGGAGAAGTGTATGGTGTTTCCTGAAACATCTAAAAAACAAAGCAAAAGAACCTAGGGCACTTCCACTTATGGTCCTATAGCTTAGGGAAATTAAAATCAAAAAGACACAGCCACCCCAAAGTTTGGAACGGCTCTGTTTACAAGAACCTCGTTTACAGTACAAGTTCAACATCGCAGAAAGTGAAAAATGGATAAAGAAGTTGTGGTATTTACTTACAAAGCAATATCACTCAGCAATGAAATCTATGTCATCAGGCCCTTAGCATCACAATGAGTGGATTCAGGTATGATGATTCTAACTGAAATAAGTCACACAGAAAAAGAAACATCATAAGATATCAGTAATACACGGAATGTAAACTTGGCTACACAGGAACTGAATTACAGAACAGAACAGGGTCTCAAATTTAGAAAACCAACTTATGCTTGCTTAAGGGTAAAGGTGAGTGGGGTGCTGCATAAAACCAGAGATTGAAATGAGCACAGATAAAGTTCCTTAAGTCAAATATGGAATAGACAAGAGCTACTCCTTGCTCAACGAAATGGACTCAACACCGCATATTAAACGCCTAAGAATGTACCTGACTAGTAAGTATCTTAAAACCTATGGATTGCTATGTCTCTGAAAGAGAATCAAGCATGTGTACAGGGGCATAAACGCAGCAGTGATAGGATTGGAGAGGTTCGGTGAGCAAATGAAGACCCTTTGAAGTCATATTGCATGGTACCCATTCCACGGGTTTCAACTACCCAGTTTTAAGGTATTCTTCCTTCAGCTAAAACATGCATGTGGAACCTAGAGTATGATCAACCATGTGATCGGGAGACGTGTTCAAATATGTCTCAGTTTTCCTCCCCTGGTACTCGGGTGCAACATTCCAGACGCTTTACTAACACTCTCCCCACTTGGAGAGTCAGTCCCTTTAACCTCCTGTTTGGCCCAGTTTGCAATTTCTGCGGAAGATGAACAGGAATAGCGAGAACCAATGAGAGGCTAGCTGGAGGTGTCTGGACGGGCAAATTTAACTCTCATTTCCCACCAGGAAGAGGAATTAACCAAAGGCTCAGCGTGCCGTGCCGGAACCAGATTAGGGCCTGAAGCCATCCTGCAGTGTTGCGGCCAGCTCAAAAGAAAGCGAGTTGAAGAAAGGAGCTCAGGGGCACTGTAATTCACAAACCTGCAGAGTTATAAATGACAGCTATCGTCCAAAAATAGACTGAAGTAAGGCTGCCAAGAGGACTTGAAAGCGGGGCAGAATTGCAGGAAACCGATTTCAGGAGGTAGACTGGAATTGCATTGAAAGCATAGGAAAAGAGGCAGAACGTCCACAATGATGCACTTGGCCAAAAAGGGCGTATGCGTTTTTTCCTGAATATATTCAGGAAAAAACGCATACGCCCTTTTTGGCCAACCAAGCAAGCTTGCAAAGGAAATCTGCACTACAATGAAGTCTCACTTCCCCCCGGTCAAAAGGGCCATCTGAAAAAAGTGTAAAATCCAGAAAGGCAGGACAGGCCATGGACAACTGGGAGCCTTGTTATGCTGATGGGCGGGATGTAAATTGCCAACAGACACTCGGGAGAAGTGTATGGTGTTTCCTGAAACATCTAAAAAACAAAGCAACAGAGCCTAGGGCACTTCCACTTATGGTCCTATAGCTTAGGGAAATTAAAATCAAAAAGACACAGCCACCCCAAAGTTTGGAACGGCTCTGTTTACAAGAACCTCGTTTACAGTACAAGTTCAACATCGCAGAAAGTGAAAAATGGATAAAGAAGTTGTGGTATTCACTTACAAAGCAATATCACTCAGCAATGAAATTTATGTCATCAGGCCCTTAGCAGCACAATGAGTGGATTCAGGTACGATGATTCTAACTGAAATAAGTCACACAGAAAAAGAAACATCATAAGATATCAGTAATACACGGAATGTAACCTTGGCTACACAGGAACTGAATTCCAAAACAGAACAGTGTCTCAAATTTAGAAAACCAACTTATGCTTGCTTAAGGGTAAAGGTGAGTTGGGGTGCTGCATAAAACCAGAGATTGAAATGAGCACAGATAAAGTTCCTTAAGCCAAATATGGAATAGACAAGAGCTACTCCTTGCTCAACGAAATGGACTCAACACCCCATATTAAACGCCTAAGTATGTACCTGACTAGTAAGTATCTTAAAACCTATGGATTGCCATGTCTCCGAAAGAGAATCAAGCATGTGTACAGGGGCATAAACGCAGCAGTGATAGGATTGGAGAGGTTCGGTGAGCAAATGAAGACCCTTTGAAGTCATATTGCATGGTACCCATTCCACGGGTTTCAACTACCCAGGTTTAAGGTATTCTTCCTTCAGCTAAAACATGCATGTGGAACCTAGAGTATGATCAACCATGTGATCGGGAGACGTGTTCAAATATGTCTCAGTTTTCCTCCCCTGGTACTCGGGTGCAACATTCCAGACGCTTTACTAACACTCTCCCCACTTGGAGAGTCAGTCCCTTTAACCTCCTGTTTGGCCCAGTTTGCAATTTCTGCGGAAGATGAACAGGAATAGCGAGAACCAATGAGAGGCTAGCTGGAGGTGTCTGGACGGGCAAATTTAACTCTCATTTCCCACCAGGAAGAGGAAATAACCAAAGGCTCAGCGTGCCGTACCGGAACCAGATTAGGTCCTGAAGCCATCCTGCGGTGTTGCGGCCAGCTCAAAAGAAAGCGAGTTGAAGAAAGGAGCTCAGGGGCACTGTAATTCACAAACCTGCAGAGTTATAAATGACAGCTATCGTCCAAAAATAGACTGAAGTAAGGCTGCCAAGAGGACTTGAAAGCGGGGCAGAATTGCAGGAAACTGATTTCAGGAGGTAGACTGGAATTGCATTGAAAGCATAGGAAAAGAGGCAGAACGTCCACAATGATGCACTTGGCCAAAAAGGGCGTATGCGTTTTTTCCTGAATATATTCAGGAAAAAACGCATACGCCCTTTTTGGCCAACCAAGCAAGCTTGCAAAGGAAATCTGCACTACAATGAAGTCTCACTTCCCCCCGGTCAAAAGGGCCATCTGAAAAAAGTGTAAAATCCAGAAAGGCAGGACAGGCCATGGAGAACTGGGAGCCTTGTTATGCTGATGGGCGGGATGTAAATTGCCAACAACCACTCGGGAGAAGTGTATGGTGTTTCCTGAAACATCTAAAAAACAAAGCAACAGAACCTAGGGCACTTCCACTTATGGTCCTATAGCTTAGGGAAATTAAAATCAAAAAGACACAGCCACCCCAAAGTTTGGAACGGCTCTGTTTACAAGAACCTCGTTTACAGTACAAGTTCAACATCGCAGAAAGTGAAAAATGGATAAAGAAGTTGTGGTATTTACTTACAAAGCAATATCACTCAGCAATGAAATCTGTGTCATCAGGCCCTTAGCAGCACAATGAGTGGATTCAGGTATGATGATTCTAACTGAAATAAGTCACACAGAAAAAGAAACATCATAAGATATCAGTAATACACGGAATGTAAACTTGGCTACACAGGAACTGAATTACAGAACAGAACAGGGACTCAAATTTAGAAAACCAACTTATGCTTGCTTAAGGGTAAAGGTGAGTTGGGGTGCTGCATAAAACCAGAGATTGAAATGAGCACAGATAAAGTTGCTTAAGTCAAATATGGAATAGACAAGAGCTACTCCTTGCTCAACGAAATGGATTCAACACCGCATATTAAACGCCTAAGAATGTACCTGACTAGTAAGTATCTTAAAACCTATGGATTGCCATGTCTCCGAAAGAGAATCAAGCATGTGTACAGGGGCATAAACGCAGCAGTGATAGGATTGGAGAGGTTCGGTGAGCAAATGAAGACCCTTTGAAGTCATATTGCATGGTACCCATTCCACGGGTTTCAACTACCCAGGTTTAAGGTATTCTTCCTTCAGCTAAAACATGCATGTGGAACCTAGAGTATGATCAACCATGTGATCGGGAGACGTGTTCAAATATGTCTCAGTTTTCCTCCCCTGGTACTCGGGTGCAACATTCCAGACGCTTTACTAACACTCTCCCCACTTGGAGAGTCAGTCCCTTTAACCTCCTGTTTGGCCCAGTTTGCAATTTCTGCGGAAGATGAACAGGAATAGCGAGAACCAATGAGAGGCTAGCTGGAGGTGTCTGGACGGGCAAATTTAACTCTCATTTCCCACCAGGAAGAGGAAATAACCAAAGGCTCAGCGTGCCGTACCGGAACCAGATTAGGTCCTGAAGCCATCCTGCGGTGTTGCGGCCAGCTCAAAAGAAAGCGAGTTGAAGAAAGGAGCTCAGGGGCACTGTAATTCACAAACCTGCAGAGTTATAAATGACAGCTATCGTCCAAAAATAGACTGAAGTAAGGCTGCCAAGAGGACTTGAAAGCGGGGCAGAATTGCAGGAAACTGATTTCAGGAGGTAGACTGGAATTGCATTGAAAGCATAGGAAAAGAGGCAGAACGTCCACAATGATGCACTTGGCCAAAAAGGGCGTATGCGTTTTTTCCTGAATATATTCAGGAAAAAACGCATACGCCCTTTTTGGCCAACCAAGCAAGCTTGCAAAGGAAATCTGCACTACAATGAAGTCTCACTTCCCCCCGGTCAAAAGGGCCATCTGAAAAAAGTGTAAAATCCAGAAAGGCAGGACAGGCCATGGAGAACTGGGAGCCTTGTTATGCTGATGGGCGGGATGTAAATTGCCAACAGACACTCGGGAGAAGTGTATGGTGTTTCCTGAAACATCTAAAAAACAAAGCAACAGAACCTAGGGCACTTCCACTTATGGTCCTATAGCTTAGGGAAATTAAAATCAAAAAGACACAGCCAGCCCAAAGTTTGGGACGCCTCTGTTTACAAGAACCTCGTTTACAGTACAAGTTCAACATCGCAGAAAGTGAAAAATGGATAAAGAACTTGTGGTACTTACGTACAATGCAGTATCACTCAGCAATGAAATCTATGTCATCAGGCCTGTAGCAGCATAATGAGTGGATTCAGGTACGATGATTCTAACTGAAATAAGTCACACAGAAAAAGAAACATCATAAGATATCACTAATACACGGAATGTAAACTTGGCTACACAGGAACTGCATTCCAGAACAGAACAGGGACTCAAATTTAGAAAACCAACTTATGCTTGCTTAAGGGTAAAGGTGAGTTGGGGTGCTGCATAAAACCAGAGATTGAAATGAGCACAGATAAAGTTCCTTAAGTCAAATATGGAATAGACAAGAGCTACTCCTTGCTCAACGAAATGGACTCAACACCGCATATTAAACGCCTAAGAATGTACCTGACTAGTAAGTATCGTAAAACCTATGGATTGCTATGTCTCCAAAAGAGAATCAAGCATGTGTACAGGGGCATAAACGCAGCAGTGATAGGATTGGAGAGGTTCGGTGAGCAAATGAAGACCCTTTGAAGTCATATTGCATGGTACCCATTCCACGGGTCTCAACTCTCCAGGTTTAAGGTATTCTTCCTTCAGCTAAAACATGCATGTGGAACCCAAGTATGATCAACCATGTGAACGGGAGACGTGTTCAAATATGTCTCAGTTTTCCTCCCCTGGTACTCGGGTGCAACATTCCAGACGCTTTACTAACACTCTCCCCACTTGGAGAGTCAGCGCCTTTAACCTCCTGTTTGGCCCAGTTTGCAATTTCTGCGGAAGATGAACAGGAATAGCGAGAACCAATGAGAGACTAGCTGGAGGTGTCTGGACGGGCAAATTTAACTCTCATTTCCCACCAGGAAGAGGAATTAACCAAAGGCTCAGCGTGCCGTGCCGGAACCAGATTAGGGCCTGAAGCCATCCTGCGGTGTTGCGGCCAGCTCACAAGAAAGCGAGTTGAAGAAAGGAGCTCAGGGGCACTGTAATTCACAAACCTGCAGAGTTATAAATGACAGCTATCGTCCAAAAATAGACTGAAGTAAGGCTGCCAAGAGGACTTGAAAGCGGGGCAGAATTGCAGGAAACCGATTTCAGGAGGTAGACTGGAATTGCATTGAAAGCATAGGAAAAGAGGCAGAACGTCCACAATGATGCACTTGGCCAAAAAGGGCGTATGCGTTTTTTCCTGAATATATTCAGGAAAAAACGCATACGCCCTTTTTGGCCAACCAAGCAAGCTTGCAAAGGAAATCTGCACTACAATGAAGTCTCACTTCCCCCCGGTCAAAAGGGCCATCTGAAAAAAGTGTAAAATCCAGAAAGGCAGGACAGGCCATGGACAACTGGGAGCCTTGTTATGCTGATGGGCGGGATGTAAATTGCCAACAGACACTCGGGAGAAGTGTATGGTGTTTCCTGAAACATCTAAAAAACAAAGCAACAGAGCCTAGGGCACTTCCACTTATGGTCCTATAGCTTAGGGAAATTAAAATCAAAAAGACACAGCCACCCCAAAGTTTGGAACGGCTCTGTTTACAAGAACCTCGTTTACAGTACAAGTTCAACATCGCAGAAAGTGAAAAATGGATAAAGAAGTTGTGGTATTCACTTACAAAGCAATATCACTCAGCAATGAAATTTATGTCATCAGGCCCTTAGCAGCACAATGAGTGGATTCAGGTACGATGATTCTAACTGAAATAAGTCACACAGAAAAAGAAACATCATAAGATATCAGTAATACACGGAATGTAACCTTGGCTACACAGGAACTGAATTCCAAAACAGAACAGTGTCTCAAATTTAGAAAACCAACTTATGCTTGCTTAAGGGTAAAGGTGAGTTGGGGTGCTGCATAAAACCAGAGATTGAAATGAGCACAGATAAAGTTCCTTAAGCCAAATATGGAATAGACAAGAGCTACTCCTTGCTCAACGAAATGGACTCAACACCCCATATTAAACGCCTAAGTATGTACCTGACTAGTAAGTATCTTAAAACCTATGGATTGCTATGTCTCCAAAAGAGAATCAAGCGTGTGTACAGGGGCATAAACGCAGCAGTGATAGGATTGGAGAGGTTCGGTGAGCAAATGAAGACCCTTTGAAGTCATATTGCATGGTACCAATTACAGGGGTCTCAACTCTCCAGGTTTAAGGTATTCTTCCTTCAGCTAAAACATTCATCTGCAACCCAAGTATGATCAACCATGTGAACGGGAGACGTGTTCAAATATGTCTCAGTTTTCCTCCCCTGGTACTCGGGTGCAACATTCCAGACGCTTTACTAACACTCTCCCCACTTGCAGAGTCAGCACCTTTAACCTCCTGTTTGTCCCAGTTTGCAATTTCTGCGGAAGATGAACAGGAATAGCGAGAACCAATGAGAGGCTAGCTGGAGGTGTCTGTACGGGCAAATTTAACTCTCATTTCCCACCAGGAAGAGGAAATAACCAAAGGCTCAGCGTGCCGTACCGGAACCAGATTAGGGCCTGAAGCCGTCCTGCAGTGTTGCGGCCAGCTCAAAAGAAAGCGAGTTGAAGAAAGGAGCTCAGGGGCACTGTAATTCACAAACCTGCAGAGTTATAAATGACAGCTATCGTCCAAAAATACACTGAAGTAAGGCTGCCAAGAGGACTTGAAAGCGGGGCAGAATTGCAGGAAACCGATTTCAGGAGGTAGACTGGAATTGCATTGAAAGCATAGGAAAAGAGGCAGAACGTCCACAATGATGCACTTGGCCAAAAAGGGCGTATGCGTTTTTTCCTGAATATATTCAGGAAAAAACGCATACGCCCTTTTTGGCCAACCAAGCAAGCTTGCAAAGGAAATCTGCACTACAATGAAGTCTCACTTCCCCCCGGTCAAAAGGGCCATCTGAAAAAAGTGTAAAATCCAGAAAGGCAGGACAGGCCATGGAGAACTGGGAGCCTTGTTATGCTGATGGGCGGGATGTAAATTGCCAACAGACACTCGGGAGAAGTGTATGGTGTTTCCTGAAACATCTAAAAAACAAAGCAACAGAACCTAGGGCACTTCCACTTATGGTCCTATAGCTTAGGGAAATTAAAATCAAAAAGACACAGCCACCCCAAAGTTTGGAACGGCTCTGTTTACAAGAACCTCGTTTACAGTACAAGTTCAACATCGCAGAAAGTGAAAAATGGATAAAGAAGTTGTGGTATTTACTTACAAAGCAATATCACTCAGCAATGAAATCTGTGTCATCAGGCCCTTAGCAGCACAATGAGTGGATTCAGGTATGATGATTCTAACTGAAATAAGTCACACAGAAAAAGAAACATCATAAGATATCAGTAATACACGGAATGTAAACTTGGCTACACAGGAACTGAATTACAGAACAGAACAGGGACTCAAATTTAGAAAACCAACTTATGCTTGCTTAAGGGTAAAGGTGAGTTGGGGTGCTGCATAAAACCAGAGATTGAAATGAGCACAGATAAAGTTGCTTAAGTCAAATATGGAATAGACAAGAGCTACTCCTTGCTCAACGAAATGGATTCAACACCGCATATTAAACGCCTAAGAATGTACCTGACTAGTAAGTATCTTAAAACCTATGGATTGCCATGTCTCCGAAAGAGAATCAAGCATGTGTACAGGGGCATAAACGCAGCAGTGATAGGATTGGAGAGGTTCGGTGAGCAAATGAAGACCCTTTGAAGTCATATTGCATGGTACCCATTCCACGGGTTTCAACTACCCAGGTTTAAGGTATTCTTCCTTCAGCTAAAACATGCATGTGGAACCTAGAGTATGATCAACCATGTGATCGGGAGACGTGTTCAAATATGTCTCAGTTTTCCTCCCCTGGTACTCGGGTGCAACATTCCAGACGCTTTACTAACACTCTCCCCACTTGGAGAGTCAGTCCCTTTAACCTCCTGTTTGGCCCAGTTTGCAATTTCTGCGGAAGATGAACAGGAATAGCGAGAACCAATGAGAGGCTAGCTGGAGGTGTCTGGACGGGCAAATTTAACTCTCATTTCCCACCAGGAAGAGGAAATAACCAAAGGCTCAGCGTGCCGTACCGGAACCAGATTAGGTCCTGAAGCCATCCTGCGGTGTTGCGGCCAGCTCAAAAGAAAGCGAGTTGAAGAAAGGAGCTCAGGGGCACTGTAATTCACAAACCTGCAGAGTTATAAATGACAGCTATCGTCCAAAAATAGACTGAAGTAAGGCTGCCAAGAGGACTTGAAAGCGGGGCAGAATTGCAGGAAACTGATTTCAGGAGGTAGACTGGAATTGCATTGAAAGCATAGGAAAAGAGGCAGAACGTCCACAATGATGCACTTGGCCAAAAAGGGCGTATGCGTTTTTTCCTGAATATATTCAGGAAAAAACGCATACGCCCTTTTTGGCCAACCAAGCAAGCTTGCAAAGGAAATCTGCACTACAATGAAGTCTCACTTCCCCCCGGTCAAAAGGGCCATCTGAAAAAAGTGTAAAATCCAGAAAGGCAGGACAGGCCATGGAGAACTGGGAGCCTTGTTATGCTGATGGGCGGGATGTAAATTGCCAACAGACACTCGGGAGAAGTGTATGGTGTTTCCTGAAACATCTAAAAAACAAAGCAACAGAACCTAGGGCACTTCCACTTATGGTCCTATAGCTTAGGGAAATTAAAATCAAAAAGACACAGCCAGCCCAAAGTTTGGGACGCCTCTGTTTACAAGAACCTCGTTTACAGTACAAGTTCAACATCGCAGAAAGTGAAAAATGGATAAAGAACTTGTGGTACTTACGTACAATGCAGTATCACTCAGCAATGAAATCTATGTCATCAGGCCTGTAGCAGCATAATGAGTGGATTCAGGTACGATGATTCTAACTGAAATAAGTCACACAGAAAAAGAAACATCATAAGATATCACTAATACACGGAATGTAAACTTGGCTACACAGGAACTGCATTCCAGAACAGAACAGGGACTCAAATTTAGAAAACCAACTTATGCTTGCTTAAGGGTAAAGGTGAGTTGGGGTGCTGCATAAAACCAGAGATTGAAATGAGCACAGATAAAGTTCCTTAAGTCAAATATGGAATAGACAAGAGCTACTCCTTGCTCAACGAAATGGACTCAACACCGCATATTAAACGCCTAAGAATGTACCTGACTAGTAAGTATCGTAAAACCTATGGATTGCTATGTCTCCAAAAGAGAATCAAGCATGTGTACAGGGGCATAAACGCAGCAGTGATAGGATTGGAGAGGTTCGGTGAGCAAATGAAGACCCTTTGAAGTCATATTGCATGGTACCCATTCCACGGGTCTCAACTCTCCAGGTTTAAGGTATTCTTCCTTCAGCTAAAACATGCATGTGGAACCCAAGTATGATCAACCATGTGAACGGGAGACGTGTTCAAATATGTCTCAGTTTTCCTCCCCTGGTACTCGGGTGCAACATTCCAGACGCTTTACTAACACTCTCCCCACTTGGAGAGTCAGCGCCTTTAACCTCCTGTTTGGCCCAGTTTGCAATTTCTGCGGAAGATGAACAGGAATAGCGAGAACCAATGAGAGACTAGCTGGAGGTGTCTGGACGGGCAAATTTAACTCTCATTTCCCACCAGGAAGAGGAATTAACCAAAGGCTCAGCGTGCCGTGCCGGAACCAGATTAGGGCCTGAAGCCATCCTGCGGTGTTGCGGCCAGGTCACAAGAAAGCGAGTTGAAGAAAGGAGCTCAGGGGCACTGTAATTCACAAACCTGCAGAGTTATAAATGACAGCTATCGTCCAAAAATAGACTGAAGTAAGGCTGCCAAGAGGACTTGAAAGCGGGGCAGAATTGCAGGAAACCGATTTCAGGAGGTAGACTGGAATTGCATTGAAAGCATAGGAAAAGAGGCAGAACGTCCACAATGATGCACTTGGCCAAAAAGGGCGTATGCGTTTTTTCCTGAATATATTCAGGAAAAAACGCATACGCCCTTTTTGGCCAACCAAGCAAGCTTGCAAAGGAAATCTGCACTACAATGAAGTCTCACTTCCCCCCGGTCAAAAGGGCCATCTGAAAAAAGTGTAAAATCCAGAAAGGCAGGACAGGCCATGGACAACTGGGAGCCTTGTTATGCTGATGGGCGGGATGTAAATTGCCAACAGACACTCGGGAGAAGTGTATGGTGTTTCCTGAAACATCTAAAAAACAAAGCAACAGAGCCTAGGGCACTTCCACTTATGGTCCTATAGCTTAGGGAAATTAAAATAAAAAAGACACAGCCACCCCAAAGTTTGGAACGGCTCTGTTTACAAGAACCTCGTTTACAGTACAAGTTCAACATCGCAGAAAGTGAAAAATGGATAAAGAAGTTGTGGTATTCACTTACAAAGCAATATCACTCAGCAATGAAATTTATGTCATCAGGCCCTTAGCAGCACAATGAGTGGATTCAGGTACGATGATTCTAACTGAAATAAGTCACACAGAAAAAGAAACATCATAAGATATCAGTAATACACGGAATGTAACCTTGGCTACACAGGAACTGAATTCCAAAACAGAACAGTGTCTCAAATTTAGAAAACCAACTTATGCTTGCTTAAGGGTAAAGGTGAGTTGGGGTGCTGCATAAAACCAGAGATTGAAATGAGCACAGATAAAGTTCCTTAAGCCAAATATGGAATAGACAAGAGCTACTCCTTGCTCAACGAAATGGACTCAACACCCCATATTAAACGCCTAAGTATGTACCTGACTAGTAAGTATCTTAAAACCTATGGATTGCTATGTCTCCAAAAGAGAATCAAGCGTGTGTACAGGGGCATAAACGCAGCAGTGATAGGATTGGAGAGGTTCGGTGAGCAAATGAAGACCCTTTGAAGTCATATTGCATGGTACCAATTACAGGGGTCTCAACTCTCCAGGTTTAAGGTATTCTTCCTTCAGCTAAAACATTCATCTGCAACCCAAGTATGATCAACCATGTGAACGGGAGACGTGTTCAAATATGTCTCAGTTTTCCTCCCCTGGTACTCGGGTGCAACATTCCAGACGCTTTACTAACACTCTCCCCACTTGCAGAGTCAGCACCTTTAACCTCCTGTTTGTCCCAGTTTGCAATTTCTGCGGAAGATGAACAGGAATAGCGAGAACCAATGAGAGGCTAGCTGGAGGTGTCTGTACGGGCAAATTTAACTCTCATTTCCCACCAGGAAGAGGAAATAACCAAAGGCTCAGCGTGCCGTACCGGAACCAGATTAGGGCCTGAAGCCATCCTGCAGTGTTGCGGCCAGCTCAAAAGAAAGCGAGTTGAAGAAAGGAGCTCAGGGGCACTGTAATTCACAAACCTGCAGAGTTATAAATGACAGCTATCGTCCAAAAATACACTGAAGTAAGGCTGCCAAGAGGACTTGAAAGCGGGGCAGAATTGCAGGAAACCGATTTCAGGAGGTAGACTGGAATTGCATTGAAAGCATAGGAAAAGAGGCAGAACGTCCACAATGATGCACTTGGCCAAAAAGGGCGTATGCGTTTTTTCCTGAATATATTCAGGAAAAAACGCATACGCCCTTTTTGGCCAACCAAGCAAGCTTGCAAAGGAAATCTGCACTACAATGAAGTCTCACTTCCCCCCGGTCAAAAGGGCCATCTGAAAAAAGTGTAAAATCCAGAAAGGCAGGACAGGCCATGGAGAACTGGGAGCCTTGTTATGCTGATGGGCGGGATGTAAATTGCCAACAGACACTCGGGAGAAGTGTATGGTGTTTCCTGAAACATCTAAAAAACAAAGCAACAGAACCTAGGGCACTTCCACTTATGGTCCTATAGCTTAGGGAAATTAAAATAAAAAAGACACAGCCACCCCAAAGTTTGGAACGGCTCTGTTTACAAGAACCTCATTTACAGTACAAGTTCAACATCGCAGAAAGTGAAAAATGGATAAAGAAGTTGTGGTATTTACTTACAAAGCAATATCTCTCAGCAATGAAATCTGTGTCATCAGGCCCTTAGCAGCACAATGAGTGGATTCAGGTATGATGATTCTAACTGAAGTAAGTCACACAGAAAAAGAAACATCATAAGATATCAGTAATACACGGAATGTAAACTTGGCTACACAGGAACTGAATTACAGAACAGAACAGGGACTCAAATTTAGAAAACCAACTTATGCTTGCTTAAGGGTAAAGGTGAGTTGGGGTGCTGCATAAAACCAGAGATTGAAATGAGCACAGATAAAGTTCCTTAAGCCAAATATGGAATAGACAAGAGCTACTCCTTGCTCAACGAAATGGATTCAACACCGCATATTAAACGCCTAAGAATGTACCTGACTAGTAAGTATCTTAAAACCTATGGATTGCCATGTCTCCGAAAGAGAATCAAGCATGTGTACAGGGGCATAAACGCAGCAGTGATAGGATTGGAGAGGTTCGGTGAGCAAATGAAGACCCTTTGAAGTCATATTGCATGGTACCCATTCCACGGGTTTCAACTACCCAGGTTTAAGGTATTCTTCCTTCAGCTAAAACATGCATGTGGAACCTAGAGTATGATCAACCATGTGATCGGGAGACGTGTTCAAATATGTCTCAGTTTTCCTCCCCTGGTACTCGGGTGCAACATTCCAGACGCTTTACTAACACTCTCCCCACTTGGAGAGTCAGTCCCTTTAACCTCCTGTTTGGCCCAGTTTGTAATTTCTGCGGAAGATGAACAGGAATAGCGAGAACCAATGAGAGGCTAGCTGGAGGTGTCTGGACGGGCAAATTTAACTCTCATTTCCCACCAGGAAGAGGAAATAACCAAAGGCTCAGCGTGCCGTACCGGAACCAGATTAGGTCCTGAAGCCATCCTGCGGTGTTGCGGCCAGCTCAAAAGAAAGCGAGTTGAAGAAAGGAGCTCAGGGGCACTGTAATTCACAAACCTGCAGAGTTATAAATGACAGCTATCGTCCAAAAATAGACTGAAGTAAGGCTGCCAAGAGGACTTGAAAGCGGGGCAGAATTGCAGGAAACTGATTTCAGGAGGTAGACTGGAATTGCATTGAAAGCATAGGAAAAGAGGCAGAACGTCCACAATGATGCACTTGGCCAAAAAGGGCGTATGCGTTTTTTCCTGAATATATTCAGGAAAAAACGCATACGCCCTTTTTGGCCAACCAAGCAAGCTTGCAAAGGAAATCTGCACTACAATGAAGTCTCACTTCCCCCCGGTCAAAAGGGCCATCTGAAAAAAGTGTAAAATCCAGAAAGGCAGGACAGGCCATGGAGAACTGGGAGCCTTGTTATGCTGATGGGCGGGATGTAAATTGCCAACAGACACTCGGGAGAAGTGTATGGTGTTTCCTGAAACATCTAAAAAACAAAGCAACAGAACCTAGGGCACTTCCACTTATGGTCCTATAGCTTAGGGAAATTAAAATCAAAAAGACACAGCCAGCCCAAAGTTTGGGACGCCTCTGTTTACAAGAACCTCGTTTACAGTACAAGTTCAACATCGCAGAAAGTGAAAAATGGATAAAGAACTTGTGGTACTTACGTACAATGCAGTATCACTCAGCAATGAAATCTATGTCATCAGGCCTGTAGCAGCATAATGAGTGGATTCAGGTACGATGATTCTAACTGAAATAAGTCACACAGAAAAAGAAACATCATAAGATATCACTAATACACGGAATGTAAACTTGGCTACACAGGAACTGCATTCCAGAACAGAACAGGGACTCAAATTTAGAAAACCAACTTATGCTTGCTTAAGGGTAAAGGTGAGTTGGGGTGCTGCATAAAACCAGAGATTGAAATGAGCACAGATAAAGTTCCTTAAGTCAAATATGGAATAGACAAGAGCTACTCCTTGCTCAACGAAATGGACTCAACACCGCATATTAAACGCCTAAGAATGTACCTGACTAGTAAGTATCGTAAAACCTATGGATTGCTATGTCTCCAAAAGAGAATCAAGCATGTGTACAGGGGCATAAACGCAGCAGTGATAGGATTGGAGAGGTTCGGTGAGCAAATGAAGACCCTTTGAAGTCATATTGCATGGTACCCATTCCACGGGTCTCAACTCTCCAGGTTTAAGGTATTCTTCCTTCAGCTAAAACATGCATGTGGAACCCAAGTATGATCAACCATGTGAACGGGAGACGTGTTCAAATATGTCTCAGTTTTCCTCCCCTGGTACTCGGGTGCAACATTCCAGACGCTTTACTAACACTCTCCCCACTTGGAGAGTCAGCGCCTTTAACCTCCTGTTTGGCCCAGTTTGCAATTTCTGCGGAAGATGAACAGGAATAGCGAGAACCAATGAGAGACTAGCTGGAGGTGTCTGGACGGGCAAATTTAACTCTCATTTCCCACCAGGAAGAGGAATTAACCAAAGGCTCAGCGTGCCGTGCCGGAACCAGATTAGGGCCTGAAGCCATCCTGCGGTGTTGCGGCCAGGTCACAAGAAAGCGAGTTGAAGAAAGGAGCTCAGGGGCACTGTAATTCACAAACCTGCAGAGTTATAAATGACAGCTATCGTCCAAAAATAGACTGAAGTAAGGCTGCCAAGAGGACTTGAAAGCGGGGCAGAATTGCAGGAAACCGATTTCAGGAGGTAGACTGGAATTGCATTGAAAGCATAGGAAAAGAGGCAGAACGTCCACAATGATGCACTTGGCCAAAAAGGGCGTATGCGTTTTTTCCTGAATATATTCAGGAAAAAACGCATACGCCTTTTTTGGCCAACCAAGCAAGCTTGCAAAGGAAATCTGCACTACAATGAAGTCTCACTTCCCCCCGGTCAAAAGGGCCATCTGAAAAAAGTGTAAAATCCAGAAAGGCAGGACAGGCCATGGAGAACTGGGAGCCTTGTTATGCTGATGGGCGGGATGTAAATTGCCAACAGACACTCGGGAGAAGTGTATGGTGTTTCCTGAAACATCTAAAAAACAAAGCAACAGAGCCTAGGGCACTGCCACTTATGGTCCTATAGCTTAGGGAAATTAAAATCAAAAAGACACAGCCACCCCAAAGTTTGGATCGGCTCTGTTTATAAGAACCTCGTTTACAGTACAAGTTCAACATCGCAGAAAGTGAAAAATGGATAAAGAAGTTGTGGTATTTACTTACAAAGCAATATCACTCAGCAATGAAATCTGTGTCATCAGGCCCTTAGCAGCACAATGAGTGGATTCAGGTATGATGATTCTAACTGAAATAAGTCACACAGAAAAGAAACATCATAAGATATCAGTAATACACGGAATGTAAACTTGGCTACACAGGAACTGAATTACAGAACAGAACAGGGTCTCAAATTTAGAAAACCAACTTATGCTTGCTTAAGGGGAAAGGTGAGTTGGGGTGCTGCATAAAACCAGAGATTGAAATGAGCACAGATAAAGTTCCTTAAGTCAAATATGGAATAGACAAGAGCTACTCCTTGCTCAACGAAATGGACTCAACACCGCATATTAAACGCCTAAGAATGTACCTGACTAGTAAGTATCGTAAAACCTATGGATTGTTATGTCTCCAAAAGAGAATCAAGCGTGTGTAAAGGGGCATAAACGCAGCAGTGATAGGATTGGAGAGGTTCGGTGAGCAAATGAAGACCCTTTGAAGTCATATTGCATGGTACCCATTCCACGGGTCTCAACTCTCCAGGTTTAAGGTATTCTTCCTTCAGCTAAAACATGCATGTGGAACCCAAGTATGATCAACCATGTGAACGGGAGACGTGTTCAAATATGTCTCAGTTTTCCTCCCCTGGTACTCGGGTGCAACATTCCAGACGCTTTACTAACACTCTCCCCACTTGGAGAGTCAGCGCCTTTAACCTCCTGTTTGGCCCAGTTTGCAATTTCTGCGGAAGATGAACAGGAATAGCGAGAACCAATGAGAGACTAGCTGGAGGTGTCTGGACGGGCAAATTTAACTCTCATTTCCCACCAGGAAGAGGAATTAACCAAAGGCTCAGCGTGCCGTGCCGGAACCAGATTAGGGCCTGAAGCCATCCTGCGGTGTTGCGGCCAGGTCACAAGAAAGTGAGTTGAAGAAAGGAGCTCAGGGGCACTGTAATTCACAAACCTGCAGAGTTATAAATGACAGCTATCGTCCAAAAATAGACTGAAGTAAGGCTGCCAAGAGGACTTGAAAGCGGGGCAGAATTGCAGGAAACCGATTTCAGGAGGTAGACTGGAATTGCATTGAAAGCATAGGAAAAGAGGCAGAACGTCCACAATGATGCACTTGGCCAAAAAGGGCGTATGCGTTTTTTCCTGAATATATTCAGGAAAAAACGCATACGCCCTTTTTGGCCAACCAAGCAAGCTTGCAAAGGAAATCTGCACTACAATGAAGTCTCACTTCCCCCCGGTCAAAAGGGCCATCTGAAAAAAGTGTAAAATCCAGAAAGGCAGGACAGGCCATGGACAACTGGGAGCCTTGTTATGCTGATGGGCGGGATGTAAATTGCCAACAGACACTCGGGAGAAGTGTATGGTGTTTCCTGAAACATCTAAAAAACAAAGCAACAGAGCCTAGGGCACTTCCACTTATGGTCCTATAGCTTAGGGAAATTAAAATCAAAAAGACACAGCCACCCCAAAGTTTGGAACGGCTCTGTTTACAAGAACCTCGTTTACAGTACAAGTTCAACATCGCAGAAAGTGAAAAATGGATAAAGAAGTTGTGGTATTCACTTACAAAGCAATATCACTCAGCAATGAAATTTATGTCATCAGGCCCTTAGCAGCACAATGAGTGGATTCAGGTACGATGATTCTAACTGAAATAAGTCACACAGAAAAAGAAACATCATAAGATATCAGTAATACACGGAATGTAACCTTGGCTACACAGGAACTGAATTCCAAAACAGAACAGTGTCTCAAATTTAGAAAACCAACTTATGCTTGCTTAAGGGTAAAGGTGAGTTGGGGTGCTGCATAAAACCAGAGATTGAAATGAGCACAGATAAAGTTCCTTAAGCCAAATATGGAATAGACAAGAGCTACTCCTTGCTCAACGAAATGGACTCAACACCCCATATTAAACGCCTAAGTATGTACCTGACTAGTAAGTATCTTAAAACCTATGGATTGCTATGTCTCCAAAAGAGAATCAAGCGTGTGTACAGGGGCATAAACGCAGCAGTGATAGGATTGGAGAGGTTCGGTGAGCAAATGAAGACCCTTTGAAGTCATATTGCATGGTACCAATTACAGGGGTCTCAACTCTCCAGGTTTAAGGTATTCTTCCTTCAGCTAAAACATTCATCTGCAACCCAAGTATGATCAACCATGTGAACGGGAGACGTGTTCAAATATGTCTCAGTTTTCCTCCCCTGGTACTCGGGTGCAACATTCCAGACGCTTTACTAACACTCTCCCCACTTGCAGAGTCAGCACCTTTAACCTCCTGTTTGTCCCAGTTTGCAATTTCTGCGGAAGATGAACAGGAATAGCGAGAACCAATGAGAGGCTAGCTGGAGGTGTCTGTACGGGCAAATTTAACTCTCATTTCCCACCAGGAAGAGGAAATAACCAAAGGCTCAGCGTGCCGTACCGGAACCAGATTAGGGCCTGAAGCCGTCCTGCAGTGTTGCGGCCAGCTCAAAAGAAAGCGAGTTGAAGAAAGGATCTCAGGGGCACTGTAATTCACAAACCTGCAGAGTTATAAATGACAGCTATCGTCCAAAAATAGACTGAAGTAAGGCTGCCAAGAGGACTTGAAAGCGGGGCAGAATTGCAGGAAACCGATTTCAGGAGGTAGACTGGAATTGCATTGAAAGCATAGGAAAAGAGGCAGAACGTCCACAATGATGCACTTGGCCAAAAAGGGCGTATGCGTTTTTTCCTGAATATATTCAGGAAAAAACGCATACGCCCTTTTTGGCCAACCAAGCAAGCTTGCAAAGGAAATCTGCACTACAATGAAGTCTCACTTCCCCCCGGTCAAAAGGGCCATCTGAAAAAAGTGTAAAATCCAGAAAGGCAGGACAGGCCATGGAGAACTGGGAGCCTTGTTATGCTGATGGGCGGGATGTAAATTGCCAACAGACACTCGGGAGAAGTGTATGGTGTTTCCTGAAACATCTAAAAAACAAAGCAACAGAACCTAGGGCACTTCCACTTATGGTCCTATAGCTTAGGGAAATTAAAATAAAAAAGACACAGCCACCCCAAAGTTTGGAACGGCTCTGTTTACAAGAACCTCATTTACAGTACAAGTTCAACATCGCAGAAAGTGAAAAATGGATAAAGAAGTTGTGGTATTTACTTACAAAGCAATATCTCTCAGCAATGAAATCTGTGTCATCAGGCCCTTAGCAGCACAATGAGTGGATTCAGGTATGATGATTCTAACTGAAGTAAGTCACACAGAAAAAGAAACATCATAAGATATCAGTAATACACGGAATGTAAACTTGGCTACACAGGAACTGAATTACAGAACAGAACAGGGACTCAAATTTAGAAAACCAACTTATGCTTGCTTAAGGGTAAAGGTGAGTTGGGGTGCTGCATAAAACCAGAGATTGAAATGAGCACAGATAAAGTTGCTTAAGTCAAATATGGAATAGACAAGAGCTACTCCTTGCTCAACGAAATGGATTCAACACCGCATATTAAACGCCTAAGAATGTACCTGACTAGTAAGTATCTTAAAACCTATGGATTGCCATGTCTCCGAAAGAGAATCAAGCATGTGTACAGGGGCATAAACGCAGCAGTGATAGGATTGGAGAGGTTCGGTGAGCAAATGAAGACCCTTTGAAGTCATATTGCATGGTACCCATTCCACGGGTTTCAACTACCCAGGTTTAAGGTATTCTTCCTTCAGCTAAAACATGCATGTGGAACCTAGAGTATGATCAACCATGTGATCGGGAGACGTGTTCAAATATGTCTCAGTTTTCCTCCCCTGGTACTCGGGTGCAACATTCCAGACGCTTTACTAACACTCTCCCCACTTGGAGAGTCAGTCCCTTTAACCTCCTGTTTGGCCCAGTTTGCAATTTCTGCGGAAGATGAACAGGAATAGCGAGAACCAATGAGAGGCTAGCTGGAGGTGTCTGGACGGGCAAATTTAACTCTCATTTCCCACCAGGAAGAGGAAATAACCAAAGGCTCAGCGTGCCGTACCGGAACCAGATTAGGTCCTGAAGCCATCCTGCGGTGTTGCGGCCAGCTCAAAAGAAAGCGAGTTGAAGAAAGGAGCTCAGGGGCACTGTAATTCACAAACCTGCAGAGTTATAAATGACAGCTATCGTCCAAAAATAGACTGAAGTAAGGCTGCCAAGAGGACTTGAAAGCGGGGCAGAATTGCAGGAAACTGATTTCAGGAGGTAGACTGGAATTGCATTGAAAGCATAGGAAAAGAGGCAGAACGTCCACAATGATGCACTTGGCCAAAAAGGGCGTATGCGTTTTTTCCTGAATATATTCAGGAAAAAACGCATACGCCCTTTTTGGCCAAACAAGCAAGCTTGCAAAGGAAATCTGCACTACAATGAAGTCTCACTTCCCCCCGGTCAAAAGGGCCATCTGAAAAAAGTGTAAAATCCAGAAAGGCAGGACAGGCCATGGAGAACTGGGAGCCTTGTTATGCTGATGGGCGGGATGTAAATTGCCAACAGACACTCGGGAGAAGTGTATGGTGTTTCCTGAAACATCTAAAAAACAAAGCAACAGAACCTAGGGCACTTCCACTTATGGTCCTATAGCTTAGGGAAATTAAAATCAAAAAGACACAGCCAGCCCAAAGTTTGGGACGCCTCTGTTTACAAGAACCTCGTTTACAGTACAAGTTCAACATCGCAGAAAGTGAAAAATGGATAAAGAACTTGTGGTACTTACGTACAATGCAGTATCACTCAGCAATGAAATCTATGTCATCAGGCCTGTAGCAGCATAATGAGTGGATTCAGGTACGATGATTCTAACTGAAATAAGTCACACAGAAAAAGAAACATCATAAGATATCACTAATACACGGAATGTAAACTTGGCTACACAGGAACTGAATTACAGAACAGAACAGGGTCTCAAATTTAGAAAACCAACTTATGCTTGCTTAAGGGGAAAGGTGAGTTGGGGTGCTGCATAAAACCAGAGATTGAAATGAGCACAGATAAAGTTCCTTAAGCCAAATATGGAATAGACAAGAGCTACTCCTTGCTCAACGAAATGGACTCAACACCGCATATTAAACGCCTAAGAATGTACCTGACTAGTAAGTATCGTAAAACCTATGGATTGCTATGTCTCCAAAAGAGAATCAAGCATGTGTACAGGGGCATAAACGCAGCAGTGATAGGATTGGAGAGGTTCGGTGAGCAAATGAAGACCCTTTGAAGTCATATTGCATGGTACCCATTCCACGGGTCTCAACTCTCCAGGTTTAAGGTATTCTTCCTTCAGCTAAAACATGCATGTGGAACCCAAGTATGATCAACCATGTGAACGGGAGACGTGTTCAAATATGTCTCAGTTTTCCTCCCCTGGTACTCGGGTGCAACATTCCAGACGCTTTACTAACACTCTCCCCACTTGGAGAGTCAGCGCCTTTAACCTCCTGTTTGGCCCAGTTTGCAATTTCTGCGGAAGATGAACAGGAATAGCGAGAACCAATGAGAGACTAGCTGGAGGTGTCTGGACGGGCAAATTTAACTCTCATTTCCCACCAGGAAGAGGAATTAACCAAAGGCTCAGCGTGCCGTGCCGGAACCAGATTAGGGCCTGAAGCCATCCTGCGGTGTTGCGGCCAGGTCACAAGAAAGCGAGTTGAAGAAAGGAGCTCAGGGGCACTGTAATTCACAAACCTGCAGAGTTATAAATGACAGCTATCGTCCAAAAATAGACTGAAGTAAGGCTGCCAAGAGGACTTGAAAGCGGGGCAGAATTGCAGGAAACCGATTTCAGGAGGTAGACTGGAATTGCATTGAAAGCATAGGAAAAGAGGCAGAACGTCCACAATGATGCACTTGGCCAAAAAGGGCGTATGCGTTTTTTCCTGAATATATTCAGGAAAAAACGCATACGCCTTTTTTGGCCAACCAAGCAAGCTTGCAAAGGAAATCTGCACTACAATGAAGTCTCACTTCCCCCCGGTCAAAAGGGCCATCTGAAAAAAGTGTAAAATCCAGAAAGGCAGGACAGGCCATGGAGAACTGGGAGCCTTGTTATGCTGATGGGCGGGATGTAAATTGCCAACAGACACTCGGGAGAAGTGTATGGTGTTTCCTGAAACATCTAAAAAACAAAGCAACAGAGCCTAGGGCACTGCCACTTATGGTCCTATAGCTTAGGGAAATTAAAATCAAAAAGACACAGCCACCCCAAAGTTTGGATCGGCTCTGTTTATAAGAACCTCGTTTACAGTACAAGTTCAACATCGCAGAAAGTGAAAAATGGATAAAGAAGTTGTGGTATTTACTTACAAAGCAATATCACTCAGCAATGAAATCTGTGTCATCAGGCCCTTAGCAGCACAATGAGTGGATTCAGGTATGATGATTCTAACTGAAATAAGTCACACAGAAAAGAAACATCATAAGATATCAGTAATACACGGAATGTAAACTTGGCTACACAGGAACTGAATTACAGAACAGAACAGGGTCTCAAATTTAGAAAACCAACTTATGCTTGCTTAAGGGGAAAGGTGAGTTGGGGTGCTGCATAAAACCAGAGATTGAAATGAGCACAGATAAAGTTCCTTAAGTCAAATATGGAATAGACAAGAGCTACTCCTTGCTCAACGAAATGGACTCAACACCGCATATTAAACGCCTAAGAATGTACCTGACTAGTAAGTATCGTAAAACCTATGGATTGTTATGTCTCCAAAAGAGAATCAAGCGTGTGTAAAGGGGCATAAACGCAGCAGTGATAGGATTGGAGAGGTTCGGTGAGCAAATGAAGACCCTTTGAAGTCATATTGCATGGTACCCATTCCACGGGTCTCAACTCTCCAGGTTTAAGGTATTCTTCCTTCAGCTAAAACATGCATGTGGAACCCAAGTATGATCAACCATGTGAACGGGAGACGTGTTCAAATATGTCTCAGTTTTCCTCCCCTGGTACTCGGGTGCAACATTCCAGACGCTTTACTAACACTCTCCAGACTTGGAGAGTCAGCCCCTTTAACCTCCTGTTTGGCCCAGTTTGCAATTTCTGCGGAAGAAGAACAGGAATAGCGAGAACCAATGAGAGGCTAGCTGGAGGTGTCTGGACGGGCAAATTTAACTCTCATTTCCCACCAGGAAGAGGAATTAACCAAAGGCTCAGCGTGCCGGGCCGGAACCAGATTAGGGCCTGAAGCCATCCTGCGGTGTTGCGGCCAGGTCACAAGAAAGCGAGTTGAAGAAAGGAGCTCAGGGGCACTGTAATTCACAAACCTGCAGAGTTATAAATGACAGCTATCGTCCAAAAATAGACTGAAGTAAGGCTGCCAAGAGGACTTGAAAGCGGGGCAGAATTGCAGGAAACCGATTTCAGGAGGTAGACTGGAATTGCATTGAAAGCATAGGAAAAGAGGCAGAACGTCCACAATGATGCACTTGGCCAAAAAGGGCGTATGCGTTTTTTCCTGAATATATTCAGGAAAAAACGCATACGCCCTTTTTGGCCAACCAAGCAAGCTTGCAAAGGAAATCTGCACTACAATGAAGTCTCACTTCCCCCCGGTCAAAAGGGCCATCTGAAAAAAGTGTAAAATCCAGAAAGGCAGGACAGGCCATGGAGAACTGGGAGCCTTGTTATGCTGATGGGCGGCATGTAAATTGCCAACAGACACTCGGGAGAAGTGTATGGTGTTTCCTGAAACATCTAAAAAACAAAGCAACAGAGCCTAGGGCACTTCCACTTATGGTCCTATAGCTTAGGGAAATTAAAATCAAAAAGACACAGCCACCCAAAAGTTTGGATCGGCTCTGTTTATAAGAACCTCGTTTACAGTACAAGTTCAACATTGCAGAAAGTGAAAAATGGATAAAGAAGTTGTGGTATTTACTTACAAAGCAATATCACTCAGCAATGAAATCTGTGTCATCAGGCCCTTAGCAGCACAATGAGTGGATTCAGGTATGATGATTCTAACTGAAATAAGTCACACAGAAAAGAAACATCATAAGATATCAGTAATACACGGAATGTAAACTTGGCTACACAGGAACTGAATTACAGAACAGAACAGGGTCTCAAATTTAGAAAACCAACTTATGCTTGCTTAAGGGGAAAGGTGAGTTGGGGTGCTGCATAAAACCAGAGATTGAAATGAGCACAGATAAAGTTCCTTAAGCCAAATATGGAATAGACAAGAGCTACTCCTTGCTCAACGAAATGGACTCAACACCGCATATTAAACGCCTAAGAATGTACCTGACTAGTAAGTATCTTAAAACCTATGGATTGCTATGTCTCCAAAAGAGAATCAAGCGTGTGTAAAGGGGCATAAACGCAGCAGTGATAGGATTGGAGAGGTTCGGTGAGCAAATGAAGACCCTTTGAAGTCATATTGCATGGTACCCATTACACGGGTCTCAACTCTCCAGGTTTAAGGTATTCTTCCTTCAGCTAAAACATGCATGTGGAACCCAAGTATGATCAACCATGTGAACGGGAGACGTGTTCAAATATGTCTCAGTTTTCGTACCCTGGTACTCGGGTGCAACATTCCAGACGCTTTACTAACACTCTCCCGACTTGGAGAGTCAGTCCCTTTAACCTCCTGTTTGGCCCAGTTTGCAATTTCTGCGGAAGATGAACAGGAATAGCGAGAACCAATGAGAGACTAGCTGGAGGTGTCTGGACGGGCAAATTTAACTCTCATTTCCCACCAGGAAGAGGAAATAACCAAAGGCTCAGCGTGCCGTGCCGGAACCAGATTAGGGCCTGAAGCCATCCTGCGGTGTTGCGGCCAGGTCACAAGAAAGCGAGTTGAAGAAAGGAGCTCAGGGGCACTGTAATTCACAAACCTGCAGAGTTATAAATGACAGCTATCGTCCAAAAATAGACTGAAGTAAGGCTGCCAAGAGGACTTGAAAGCGGGGCAGAATTGCAGGAAACCGATTTCAGGAGGTAGACTGGAATTGCATTGAAAGCATAGGAAAAGAGGCAGAACGTCCACAATCATGCACTTGGCCAAAAAGGGCGTATGCGTTTTTTCCTGAATATATTCAGGAAAAAACGCATACGCCCTTTTTGGCCAATCAAGCAAGCTTGCAAAGGAAATCTGCACTACAATGAAGTCTCACTTCCCCCCGGTCAAAAGGGCCATCTGAAAAAAGTGTAAAATCCAGAAAGGCAGGACAGGCCATGGAGAACTGGGAGCCTTGTTATGCTGATGGGCGGGATGTAAATTGCCAACAGACACTCGGGAGAAGTGTATGGTGTTTCCTGAAACATCTAAAAAACAAAGCAACAGAGCCTAGGGCACTGCCACTTATGGTCCTATAGCTTAGGGAAATTAAAATCAAAAAGACACAGCCACCCCAAAGTTTGGGACGCCTCTGTTTACAAGAACCTCGTTTACCGTACAAGTTCAACATCGCAGAAAGTGAAAAATGGATAAAGAAGTTGTGGTATTTACTTACAAAGCAATATCACTCAGCAATGAAATCTGTGTCATCAGGCCCTTAGCAGCACAATGAGTGGATTCAGGTATGATGATTCTAACTGAAATAAGTCACACAGAAAAGAAACATCATAAGATATCAGTAATACACGGAATGTAAACTTGGCTACACAGGAACTGAATTACAGAACAGAACAGGGTCTCAAATTTAGAAAACCAACTTATGCTTGCTTAAGGGGAAAGGTGAGTTGGGGTGCTGCATAAAACCAGAGATTGAAATGAGCACAGATAAAGTTCCTTAAGCCAAATATGGAATAGACAAGAGCTACTCCTTGCTCAACGAAATGGACTCAACACCGCATATTAAACGCCTAAGAATGTAACTGACTAGTAAGTATCTTAAAACCTATGGATTGCTATGTCTCCAAAAGAGAATCAAGCGTGTGTAAAGGGGCATAAACGCAGCAGTGATAGGATTGGAGAGGTTCGGTGAGCAAATGAAGACCCTTTGAAGTCATATTGCATGGTACCCATTACAAGGGTCTCAACTCTCCAGGTTTAAGGTATTCTTCCTTCAGCTAAAACATGCATGTGGAACCCAAGTATGATCAACCATGTGAACGGGAGACGTGTTCAAATATGTCTCAGTTTTTGTACCCTGGTACTCGGGTGCAACATTCCAGACGCTTTACTAACACTCTCCCGACTTGGAGAGTCAGTCCCTTTAACCTCCTGTTTGGCCCAGTTTGCAATTTCTGCGGAAGATGAACAGGAATAGCGAGAACCAATGAGAGACTAGCTGGAGGTGTCTGGACGGGCAAATTTAACTCTCATTTCCCACCAGGAAGAGGAAATAACCAAAGGCTCAGCGTGCCGTGCCAGAACCAGATTAGGGCCTGAAGCCATCCTGCGGTGTTGCGGCCAGGTCACAAGAAAGCGAGTTGAAGAAAGGAGCTCAGGGGCACTGTAATTCACAAACCTGCAGAGTTATAAATGACAGCTATCGTCCAAAAATAGACTGAAGTAAGGCTGCCAAGAGGACTTGAAAGCAGGGCAGAATTGCAGGAAACCGATTTCAGGAGGTAGACTGGAATTGCATTGAAAGCATAGGAAAAGAGGCAGAATGTCCACAATGATACACTTGGCCAAAAAGGGCGTATGCGTTTTTTCCTGAATATATTCAGGAAAAAACGCATACGCCCTTTTTGGCCAACCAAGCAAGCTTGCAAAGGAAATCTGCACTACAATGAAGTCTCACTTCTCCCCGGTCAAAAGGGCCATCTGAAAAAATGTGTAAAATCCAGAATGGCAGGACAGGCCATGGAGAACTGGGAGCCTTGTTATGCTGATGGGCGGGATGTAAATTGCCAACAGACACTCAGGAGAAGTGTATGGTGTTTCCTGAAACATCTAAAAAACAAAGCAACAGAGCCTAGGGCACTGCCACTTATGGTCCTATAGCTTAGGGAAATTAAAATCAAAAAGACACAGCCACCCCAAAGTTTGGGACGCCTCTGTTTACAAGAACCTCGTTTACCGTACAAGTTCAACATCGCAGAAAGTGAAAAATGGATAAAGAAGTTGTGGTATTTACTTACAAAGCAATATCACTCAGCAATGAAATCTGTGTCATCAGGCCCTTAGCAGCACAATGAGTGGATTCAGGTATGATGATTCTAACTGAAATAAGTCACACAGAAAAGAAACATCATAAGATATCAGTAATACACGGAATGTAAACTTGGCTACACAGGAACTGAATTACAGAACAGAACAGGGTCTCAAATTTAGAAAACCAACTTATGCTTGCTTAAGGGGAAAGGTGAGTTGGGGTGCTGCATAAAACCAGAGATTGAAATGAGCACAGATAAAGTTCCTTAAGCCAAATATGGAATAGACAAGAGCTACTCCTTGCTCAACGAAATGGACTCAACACCGCATATTAAACGCCTAAGAATGTAACTGACTAGTAAGTATCTTAAAACCTATGGATTGCTATGTCTCCAAAAGAGAATCAAGCGTGTGTAAAGGGGCATAAACGCAGCAGTGATAGGATTGGAGAGGTTCGGTGAGCAAATGAAGACCCTTTGAAGTCATATTGCATGGTACCCATTACAAGGGTCTCAACTCTCCAGGTTTAAGGTATTCTTCCTTCAGCTAAAACATGCATGTGGAACCCAAGTATGATCAACCATGTGAACGGGAGACGTGTTCAAATATGTCTCAGTTTTTGTACCCTGGTACTCGGGTGCAACATTCCAGACGCTTTACTAACACTCTCCCGACTTGGAGAGTCAGTCCCTTTAACCTCCTGTTTGGCCCAGTTTGCAATTTCTGCGGAAGATGAACAGGAATAGCGAGAACCAATGAGAGACTAGCTGGAGGTGTCTGGACGGGCAAATTTAACTCTCATTTCCCACCAGGAAGAGGAAATAACCAAAGGCTCAGCGTGCCGTGCCAGAACCAGATTAGGGCCTGAAGCCATCCTGCGGTGTTGCGGCCAGGTCACAAGAAAGCGAGTTGAAGAAAGGAGCTCAGGGGCACTGTAATTCACAAACCTGCAGAGTTATAAATGACAGCTATCGTCCAAAAATAGACTGAAGTAAGGCTGCCAAGAGGACTTGAAAGCAGGGCAGAATTGCAGGAAACCGATTTCAGGAGGTAGACTGGAATTGCATTGAAAGCATAGGAAAAGAGGCAGAATGTCCACAATGATACACTTGGCCAAAAAGGGCGTATGCGTTTTTTCCTGAATATATTCAGGAAAAAACGCATACGCCCTTTTTGGCCAACCAAGCAAGCTTGCAAAGGAAATCTGCACTACAATGAAGTCTCACTTCTCCCCGGTCAAAAGGGCCATCTGAAAAAATGTGTAAAATCCAGAAAGGCAGGACAGGTCATGGAGAACTGGGAGCCTTGTTATGCTGATGGGCGGGATGTAAATTGCCAACAACCACTCGGGAGAAGTGTATGGTGTTTCCTGAAACATCTAAAAAACAAAGCAACAGAACCTAGGGCACTTCCACTTATGGTCCTATAGCTTAAGGAAATTAAAATCAAAAAGACACAGCCACCCCAAAGTTTGGAACGGATCTGTTTATAAGAACCTCATTTAGAGTACAAGTTCAACATCGCAGAAAGTGAAAAATTGATAAAGAAGTTGTGGTATTTACTTACAAAGCAATATCACTCAGCAATGAAATCTGTGTCATCAGGCCCTTAGCAGCACAATGAGTGGATTCAGGTATGATGATTCTAACTGAAGTAAGTCACACAGAAAAAGAAACATCATAAGATATCAGTAATACACGGAATGTAAACTTGGCTACACAGGAACTGAATTCCAAAACAGAACAGGGTCTCAAATTTAGAAAACCAACTTATGCTTGCTTAAGGGGAAAGGTGAGTTGGGGTGCTGCATAAAACCAGAGATTGAAATGAGCACAGATAAAGTTCCTTAAGCCAAATATGGAATAGACAAGAGCTACTCCTTGCTCAACGAAATGGACTCAAAACCGCATATTAAACGCCTAAGAATGTACCTGAATTGTAAGTATCTTAAAACCTATGGATTGCTATGTCTCCGAAAGAGAATCAAGCATGTGTACAAGGGCATAAACGCAGCAGTGATAGGATTGGAGAGGTTCGGTGAGCAAATGAAGACCCTTTGAAGTCATATTGCATGGTACCCATTCCACGGGTTTCAACTACGCAGGTTTTAGGTATTCTTCCTTCAGCTAAAACATGCATGTGGAACCCAAGTATGATCAACCATGTGAACGGGAGACGTGTTCAAATATGTCTCAGTTTTCCTCCCCTGGTACTCGGGTGCAACATTCCAGACGCTTTACTAACACTCTCCCCACTTGGAGAGTCAGCGCCTTTAACCTCCTGTTTGGCCCAGTTTGCAATTTCTGCGGAAGATGAACAGGAATAGCGAGAACCAATGAGAGGCTAGCTGGAGGTGTCTGGACGGGCAAATTTAACTCTCATTTCCCACCAGGAAGAGGAAATAACCAAAGGCTCAGCGTGCCGTACCGGAACCAGATTAGGGCCTGAAGCCATCCTGCGGTGTTGCGGCCAGCTCAAAACAAAGCGAGTTGAAGAAAGGAGCTCAGGGGCACTGTAATTCACAAACCTGCAGAGTTATAAATGACAGCTATCGTCCAAAAATAGACTGAAGTAAGGCTGCCAAGAGGACTTGAAAGCGGGGCAGAATTGCAGGAAACCGATTTCAGGAGGTAGACTGGAATTGCATTGAAAGCATAGGAAAAGAGGCAGAACGTCCACAATGATGCACTTGGCCAAAAAGGGCGTATGCGTTTTTTCCTGAATATATTCAGGAAAAAACGCATACGCCCTTTTTGGCCAACCAAGCAAGCTTGCAAAGGAAATCTGCACTACAATGAAGTCTCACTTCCCCCCGGTCAAAAGGGCCATCTGAAAAAAGTGTAAAATCCAGAAAGGCAGGACAGGCCATGGAGAACTGGGAGCCTTGTTATGCTGATGGGCGGGATGTAAATTGCCAACAACCACTCGGGAGAAGTGTATGGTGTTTCCTGAAACATCTAAAAAACAAAGCAACAGAACCTAGGGCACTTCCACTTATGGTCCTATAGCTTAGGGAAATTAAAATCAAAAAGACACAGCCACCCCAAAGTTTGGAACGGCTCTGTTTACAAGAACCTCGTTTACAGTACAAGTTCAACATCGCAGAAAGTGAAAAATGGATAAAGAAGTTGTGGTATTTACTTACAAAGCAATATCACTCAGCAATGAAATCTGTGTCATCAGGCCCTTAGCAGCACAATGAGTGGATTCAGGTATGATGATTCTAACAGAAGTAAGTCACACAGAAAAAGAAACATCATAAGATATCAGTAATACACGGAATGTAAACTTGGCTACACAGGAACTGAATTACAGAACAGAACAGGGTCTCAAATTTAGAAAACCAACTTATGCTTGCTTAAGGGTAAAGGTGAGTTGGGGTGCTGCATAAAACCAGAGATTGAAATGAGCACAGATAAAGTTCCTTAAGTCAAATATGGAATAGACAAGAGCTACTCCTTGCTCAACGAAATGGACTCAACACCGCATATTAAATGCCTAAGAATGTACCTGACTAGTAAGTATCTTAAAAACCTATGGATTGCTATGTCTCCGAAAGAGAATCAAGCATGTGTACAGGGGCATAAACGCAGCAGTGATAGGATTGGAGAGGTTCGGTGAGCAAATGAAGACCCTTTGAAGTCATATTGCATGGTACCCATTACACGGGTCTTAACTCTCCAGTTTTAAGGTATTCTTCCTTCAACTAAAACATGCATGTGGAACCCAAGTATGATCAACCATGTGAACGGGAGACGTGTTCAAATATGTCTCAGTTTTCCTCCTCTGGTACTCGGGTGCAACATTCCAGACGCTTTACTAAAACTCTCCCCACTTGGAGAGTCAGCGCCTTTAACCTCCTGTTTGGCCCAGTTTGCAATTTCTGCGGAAGATGAACAGGAATAGCGAGAACCAATGAGAGGCTAGCTGGAGGTGTCTGGACGGGCAAATTTAACTCTCATTTCCCACCAGGAAGAGGAAATAACCAAAGGCTCAGCGTGCCGTGCCGGAACCAGATTAGGGCCTGAAGCCATCCTGCGGTGTTGCGGCCAGGTCACAAGAAAGCAAGTTGAAGAAAGGAGCTCAGGGGCACTGTAATGCACAAACCTGCAGAGTTATAAATGACAGCTATCGTCCAAAAATAGACTGAAGTAAGGCTGCCAAGAGGACTTGAAAGCGGGGCAGAATTGCAGGAAACCGATTTCAGGAGGTAGACTGGAATTGCATTGAAAGCATAGGAAAAGAGGCAGAACGTCCACAATGATGCACTTGGCCAAAAAGGGCGTATGCGTTTTTTCCTGAATATATTCAGGAAAAAACGCATACGCCCTTTTTGGCCAACCAAGCAAGCTTGCAAAGGAAATCTGCACTACAATGAAGTCTCACTTCCCCCTGGTCAAAAGGGCCATCTGAAAAAAGTGTAAAATCCAGAAAGGCAGGACAGGCCATGGAGAACTGGGAGCCTTGTTATGCTGATGGGCGGGATGTAAATTGCCAACAGACACTCGGGAGAAGTGTATGGTGTTTCCTGAAACATCTGAAAAACAAAGCAACAGAGCCTAGGGCACTGCCACTTATGGTCCTATAGCTTAGGGAAATTAAAATCAAAAAGACACAGCCACCCCAAAGTTTGGGACTCCTCTGTTTACAAGAACCTCGTTTACCGTACAAGTTCAACATCGCAGAAAGTGAAAAATGGATAAAGAAGTTGTGGTATTTACTTACAAAGCAATATCACTCAGCAATGAAATCTGTGTCATCAGGCCCTTAGCAGCACAATGAGTGGATTCAGGTATGATGATTCTAACTGAAATAAGTCACACAGAAAAGAAACATCATAAGATATCAGTAATACACGGAATGTAAACTTGGCTACACAGGAACTGAATTACAGAACAGAACAGGGTCTCAAATTTAGAAAACCAACTTATGCTTGCTTAAGGGGAAAGGTGAGTTGGGGTGCTGCATAAAACCAGAGATTGAAATGAGCACAGATAAAGTTCCTTAAGCCAAATATGGAATAGACAAGAGCTACTCCTTGCTCAACGAAATGGACTCAACACCGCATATTAAACGCCTAAGAATGTAACTGACTAGTAAGTATCTTAAAACCTATGGATTGCTATGTCTCCAAAAGAGAATCAAGCGTGTGTAAAGGGGCATAAACGCAGCAGTGATAGGATTGGAGAGGTTCGGTGAGCAAATGAAGACCCTTTGAAGTCATATTGCATGGTACCCATTACAAGGGTCTCAACTCTCCAGGTTTAAGGTATTCTTCCTTCAGCTAAAACATGCATGTGGAACCCAAGTATGATCAACCATGTGAACGGGAGACGTGTTCAAATATGTCTCAGTTTTCGTACCCTGGTACTCGGGTGCAACATTCCAGACGCTTTACTAACACTCTCCCGACTTGGAGAGTCAGTCCCTTTAACCTCCTGTTTGGCCCAGTTTGCAATTTCTGCGGAAGATGAACAGGAATAGCGAGAACCAATGAGAGACTAGCTGGAGGTGTCTGGACGGGCAAATTTAACTCTGATTTCCCACCAGGAAGAGGAAATAACCAAAGGCTCAGCGTGCCGTGCCGGAACCAGATTAGGGCCTGAAGCCATCCTGCGGTGTTGCGGCCAAGTCAAAAGAAAGCGAGTTGAAGAAAGGAGCTCAGGGGCACTGTAATTCACAAACCTGCAGAGTTATAAATGACAGCTATCGTCCAAAAATAGACTGAAGTAAGGCTGCCAAGAGGACTTGAAAGCGGGGCAGAATTGCAGGAAACCGATTTCAGGAGGTAGACTGGAATTGCATTGAAAGCATAGGAAAAGAGGCAGAACGTCCACAATGATGCACTTGGCCAAAAAGGGCGTATGCGTTTTTTCCTGAATATATTCAGGAAAAAACGCATACGCCCTTTTTGGCCAACCAAGCAAGCTTGCAAAGGAAATCTGCACTACAATGAAGTCTCACTTCTCCCCGGTCAAAAGGGCCATCTGAAAAAAGTGTAAAATCCAGAAAGGCAGGACAGGCCATGGAGAACTGGGAGCCTTGTTATGCTGATGGGCGGGATGTAAATTGCCAACAACCACTCGGGAGAAGTGTATGGTGTTTCCTGAAACATCTAAAAAACAAAGCAACAGAACCTAGGGCACTTCCACTTATGGTCCTATAGCTTAGGGAAATTAAAATCAAAAAGACACAGCCACCCCAAAGTTTGGAACGGATCTGTTTACAAGAACCTCATTTAGAGTACAAGTTCAACATCGCAGAAAGTGAAAAATTGATAAAGAAGTTGTGGTATTTACTTACAAAGCAATATCACTCAGCAATGAAATCTGTGTCATCAGGCCCTTAGCAGCACAATGAGTGGATTCAGGTATGATGATTCTAACTGAAGTAAGTCACACAGAAAAAGAAACATCATAAGATATCAGTAATACACGGAATGTAAACTTGGCTACACAGGAACTGAATTACAGAACAGAACAGGGTCTCAAATTTAGAAAACCAACTTATGCTTGCTTAAGGGTAAAGGTGAGTTGGGGTGCTGCATAAAACCAGAGATTGAAATGAGCACAGATAAAGTTCCTTAAGTCAAATATGGAATAGACAAGAGCTACTCCTTGCTCAACGAAATGGACTCAACACCGCATATTAAATGCCTAAGAATGTACCTGACTAGTAAGTATCTTAAAAACCTATGGATTGCTATGTCTCCGAAAGAGAATCAAGCATGTGTACAGGGGCATAAACGCAGCAGTGATAGGATTGGAGAGGTTCGGTGAGCAAATGAAGACCCTTTGAAGTCATATTGCATGGTACCCATTACACGGGTCTTAATTCTCCAGTTTTAAGGTATTCTTCCTTCAACTAAAACATGCATGTGGAACCCAAGTATGATCAACCATGTGAACGGGAGACGTGTTCAAATATGTCTCAGTTTTCCTCCTCTGGTACTCGGGTGCAACATTCCAGACGCTTTACTAAAACTCTCCCCACTTGGAGAGTCAGCGCCTTTAACCTCCTGTTTGGCCCAGTTTGCAATTTCTGCGGAAGATGAACAGGAATAGCGAGAACCAATGAGAGACTAGCTGGAGGTGTCTGGACGGGCAAATTTAACTCTCATTTCCCACCAGGAAGAGGAAATAACCAAAGGCTCAGCGTGCCGTGCCGGAACCAGATTAGGGCCTGAAGCCATCCTGCGGTGTTGCGGCCAGGTCACAAGAAAGCAAGTTGAAGAAAGGAGCTCAGGGGCACTGTAATGCACAAACCTGCAGAGTTATAAATGACAGCTATCGTCCAAAAATAGACTGAAGTAAGGCTGCCAAGAGGACTTGAAAGCGGGGCAGAATTGCAGGAAACCGATTTCAGAAGGTAGACTGGAATTGCATTGAAAGCATAGGAAAAGAGGCAGAACGTCCACAATGATGCACTTGGCCAAAAAGGGCGTATGCGTTTTTTCCTGAATATATTCAGGAAAAAACGCATACGCCCTTTTTGGCCAACCAAGCAAGCTTGCAAAGGAAATCTGCACTACAATGAAGTCTCACTTCCCCCCGGTCAAAAGGGCCATCTGAAAAAAGTGTAAAATCCAGAAAGGCAGGACAGGTCATGGAGAACTGGGAGCCTTGTTATGCTGATGGGCGGGATGTAAATTGCCAACAACCACTCGGGAGAAGTGTATGGTGTTTCCTGAAACATCTAAAAAACAAAGCAACAGAACCTAGGGCACTTCCACTTATGGTCCTATAGCTTAGGGAAATTAAAATCAAAAAGACACAGCCACCCCAAAGTTTGGAACGGCTCTGTTTACAAGAACCTCGTTTACAGTACAAGTTCAACATCGCAGAAAGTGAAAAATGGATAAAGAAGTTGTGGTATTTACTTACAAAGCAATATCACTCAGCAATGAAATCTGTGTCATCAGGCCCTTAGCAGCACAATGAGTGGATTCAGGTATGATGATTCTAACAGAAGTAAGTCACACAGAAAAAGAAACATCATAAGATATCAGTAATACACGGAATGTAAACTTGGCTACACAGGAACTGAATTACAGAACAGAACAGGGTCTCAAATTTAGAAAACCAACTTATGCTTGCTTAAGGGTAAAGGTGAGTTGGGGTGCTGCATAAAACCAGAGATTGAAATGAGCACAGATAAAGTTCCTTAAGTCAAATATGGAATAGACAAGAGCTACTCCTTGCTCAACGAAATGGACTCAACACCGCATATTAAATGCCTAAGAATGTACCTGACTAGTAAGTATCTTAAAAACCTATGGATTGCTATGTCTCCGAAAGAGAATCAAGCATGTGTACAGGGGCATAAACGCAGCAGTGATAGGATTGGAGAGGTTCGGTGAGCAAATGAAGACCCTTTGAAGTCATATTGCATGGTACCCATTACACGGGTCTTAACTCTCCAGTTTTAAGGTATTCTTCCTTCAACTAAAACATGCATGTGGAACCCAAGTATGATCAACCATGTGAACGGGAGACGTGTTCAAATATGTCTCAGTTTTCCTCCTCTGGTACTCGGGTGCAACATTCCAGACGCTTTACTAAAACTCTCCCCACTTGGAGAGTCAGCGCCTTTAACCTCCTGTTTGGCCCAGTTTGCAATTTCTGCGGAAGATGAACAGGAATAGCGAGAACCAATGAGAGGCTAGCTGGAGGTGTCTGGACGGGCAAATTTAACTCTCATTTCCCACCAGGAAGAGGAATTAACCAAAGTCTCAGCATGCCGGGCCGGAACCAGATTAGGGCCTGAAGCCATCCTGCGGTGTTGCGGCCAGGTCACAAGAAAGCGAGTTGAAGAAAGGAGCTCAGGGGCACTGTAATTCACAAACCTGCAGAGTTATAAATGACAGCTATCGTCCAAAAATAGACTGAAGTAAGGCTGCCAAGAGGACTTGAAAGCGGGGCAGAATTGCAGGAAACCGATTTCAGGAGGTAGACTGGAATTGCATTGAAAGCATAGGAAAAGAGGCAGAACGTCCACAATGATGCACTTGGCCAAAAAGGGCGTATGCGTTTTTTCCTGAATATATTCAGGAAAAAACGCATACGCCCTTTTTGGCCAACCAAGCAAGCTTGCAAAGGAAATGTGCACTACAATGAAGTCTCACTTCCCCCCGGTCAAAAGGGCCATCTGAAAAAAGTGTAAAATCCAGAAAGGCAGGACAGGCCATGGAGAACTGGGAGCCTTGTTATGCTGATGGGCGGGATGTAAATTGCCAACAACCACTCGGGAGAAGTGTATGGTGTTATCTGAAACATCTAAAAAACAAAGCAACAGAACCTAGGGCACTTCCACTTATGGTCCTATAGCTTAGGGAAATTAAAATCAAAAAGACACAGCCACCCCAAAGTTTGGAACCGCTCTGTTTACAAGAACCTCGTTTACAGTACAAGTTCAACATCGCAGAAAGTGAAAAATGGATAAAGAAGTTGTGGTATTTACTTACAAAGCAATATCACTCAGCAATGAAATCTGTGTCATCAGGCCCTTAGCAGCACAATGAGTGGATTCAGGTATGATGATTCTAACTGAAGTAAGTCACACAGAAAAAGAAACATCATAAGATATCAGTAATACACGGAATGTAAACTTGGCTACACAGGAACTGAATTACAGAACAGAACAGGGTCTCAAATTTAGAAAACCAACTTATGCTTGCTTAAGGGGAAAGGTGAGTTGGGGTGCTGCATAAAACCAGAGATTGAAATGAGCACAGATAAAGTTCCTTAAGTCAAATATGGAATACACAAGAGCTACTCCTTGCTCAACGAAATGGACTCAACACCGCATATTAAACGCCTAAGAATGTACCTGAATAGTAAGTATCGTAAAACCTATGGATTGCTATGTCTCCGAAAGAGAATCAAGCATGTGTACAGGGGCATAAATGCAGCAGTGATAGGATTGGAGAGGTTCGGTGAGCAAATGAAGACCCTTTGAAGTCATATGGCATGGTACCCATTCCACGGGTTTCAACTACCCAGGTTTAAGGTATTCTTCCTTCAGCTAAAACATGCATGTGGAACCTAGAGTATGATCAACCATGTGATCGGGAGACGTGTTCAAATATGTCTCAGTTTTCCTCCCCTGGTACTCGGGTGCAACATTCCAGACGCTTTACTAACACTCTCCCGACTTGGAGAGTCAGTCCCTTTAACCTCCTGTTTGGCCCAGTTTGCAATTTCTGCGGAAGATGAACAGGAATAGCGAGAACCAATGAGAGGCTAGCTGGAGGTGTCTGGACGGGCAAATTTAACTCTCATTTCCCACCAGGAAGAGGAATTAACCAAAGGCTCAGCATGCTGGGCCGGAACCAGATTAGGGCCTGAAGCCATCCTGCGGTGTTGCGGCCAGGTCACAAGAAAGCGAGTTGAAGAAAGGAGCTCAGGGGCACTGTAATTCACAAACCTGCAGAGTTATAAATGACAGCTATCGTCCAAAAATAGACTGAAGTAAGGCTGCCAAGAGGACTTTAAAGCGGGGCAGAATTGCAGGAAACCGATTTCAGGAGGTAGACTGGAATTGCATTGAAAGCATAGGAAAAGAGGCAGAACGTCCACAATGATGCACTTGGCCAAAAAGGGCGTATGCGTTTTTTCCTGAATATATTCAGGAAAAAACGCATACGCCCTTTTTGGCCAACCAAGCAAGCTTGCAAAGGAAATCTGCACTACAATGAAGTCTCACTTCCCCCCGGTCAAAAGGGCCATCTGAAAAAAGTGTAAAATCCAGAAAGGCAGGACAGGCCATGGAGAACTGGGAGCCTTGTTATGCTGATGGGCGGGATGTAAATTGCCAACAGACACTCGGGAGAAGTGTATGGTGTTTCCTGAAACATCTAAAAAACAAAGCAACAGAGCCTAGGGCACTTCCACTTATGGTCCTATAGCTTAGGGAAATTAAAATCAAAAAGACACAGCCACCCCAAAGTTTGGGACGCCTCTGTTTACAAGAACCTCGTTTACAGTACAAGTTGAACATCGCAGAAAGTGAAAAATGGATAAAGAACTTGTGGTACTTACGTACAATGCAGTATCACTCAGCAATGAAATCTATGTCATCAGGCCCGTAGCAGCATAATGAGTGGATTCAGGTACGATGATTCTAACTGAAATAAGTCACACAGAAAAAGAAACATCATAAGATATCACTAATACACGGAATGTAAACTTGGCTACACAGGAACTGCATTCCAGAACAGAACAGGGTCTCAAATTTAGAAAACCAACTTATGCTTGCTTAAGGGTAAAGGTGAGTTGGGGTGCTGCGTAAAACCAGAGATTGAAATGAGCACAGATAAAGTTCCTTAAGCCAAATATGGAATAGACAAGAGCTACTCCTTGCTCAACGAAATGGACTCAAAACCCCATATTAAACCCCTAAGAATGTACCTGACTAGTAAGTATCTTAAAACCTATGGATTGCTATGTCTCCAAAAGAGAATCAAGCGTTTGTACAGGGGCATAAACGCAGCAGTGATAGTATTGGAGAGGTTCGGTGAGCAAATGAAGACCCTTTGAACTCATATTGCATGGTACCCATTCCACGGGTCTCAACTCTCCAGGTTTAAGGTATTCTTCCTTCAGCTAAAACATGCATGTGGAACCCAGAGTATGATCAACCATGTGAACGGGAGACGTGTTCAAATATGTCTCAGTTTTCCTCCCCTGGTACTCGGGTGCAACATTCCAGACGCTTTACTAACACTCTCCCCACTTGGAGAGTCAGCGCCTTTAACCTCCTGTTTGGCCCAGTTTGCAATTTCTGCGGAAGATGAACAGGAATAGCGAGAACCAATGAGAGGCTAGCTGGAGGTGTCTGGACGGGCAAATTTAACTCTCATTTCCCACCAGGAAGAGGAAATAACCAAAGGCTCAGCGTGCCATACCGGAACCAGATTAGGGCCTGAAGACACCCTGCGGTGTTGCAGCCAGGTCACAAGAAAGCGAGTTGAAGAAAGGAGCTCAGGGGCACTGTAATTCACAAACCTGCAGAGTTATAAATGACAGCTATCGTCCAAAAATAGAATGAAGTAAGGCTGCCAAGAGGACTTGAAAGCGGGGCAGAATTGCAGGAAACCGATTTCAGGAGGTAGACTGGAATTGCATTGAAAGCATAGGAAAAGAGGCAGAACGTCCACAATGATGCACTTGGCCAAAAAGGGCGTATGCGTTTTTTCCTGAATATATTCAGGAAAAAACGCATACGCCCTTTTTGGCCAACCAAGCAAGCTTGCAAAGGAAATCTGCACTACAATGAAGTCTCACTTCCCCCCGGTCAAAAGGGCCATCTGAAAAATGTGTAAAATCCAGAAAGGCAGGACAGGCCATGGAGAACTGGGAGCCTTGTTATGCTGATGGGCGGGATGTAAATTGCCAACAACCACTCGGGAGAAGTGTATGGTGTTTCCTGAAACATGTAAAAAACAAAGCAACAGAACCTAGGGCACTTCCACTTATGGTCCTATAGCTTAGGGAAATTACAATCAAAAAGACACAGCCACCCCAAAGTTTGGAACCGCTCTGTTTACAAGAACCTCGTTTACAGTACAAGTTCAACATCGCAGAAAGTGAAAAATGGATAAAGAAGTTGTGGTATTTACTTACAAAGCAATATCACTCAGCAATGAAATCTGTGTCATCAGGCCCTTAGCAGCACAATGAGTGGATTCAGGTATGATGATTCTAACTGAAGTAAGTCACACAGAAAAAGAAACATCATAAGATATCAGTAATACACGGAATGTAAACTTGGCTACATAGGAACTGAATTACAGAACAGAACAGGGTCTCAAATTTAGAAAACCAACTTATGCTTGCTTAAGGGGAAAGGTGAGTTGGGGTGCTGCATAAAACCAGAGATTGAAATGAGCACAGATAAAGTTCCTTAAGTCAAATATGGAATACACAAGAGCTACTCCTTGCTCAACGAAATGGACTCAACACCGCATATTAAACGCCTAAGAATGTACCTGAATAGTAAGTATCGTAAAACCTATGGATTGCTATGTCTCCGAAAGAGAATCAAGCATGTGTACAGGGGCATAAATGCAGCAGTGATAGGATTGGAGAGGTTCGGTGAGCAAATGAAGACCCTTTGAAGTCATATGGCATGGTACCCATTCCACGGGTTTCAACTACCCAGGTTTAAGGTATTCTTCCTTCAGCTAAAACATGCATGTGGAACCTAGAGTATGATCAACCATGTGATCGGGAGACGTGTTCAAATATGTCTCAGTTTTCCTCCCCTGGTACTCGGGTGCAACATTCCAGACGCTTTACTAACACTCTCCCGACTTGGAGAGTCAGTCCCTTTAACCTCCTGTTTGGCCCAGTTTGCAATTTCTGCGGAAGATGAACAGGAATAGCGAGAACCAATGAGAGGCTAGCTGGAGGTGTCTGGACGGGCAAATTTAACTCTCATTTCCCACCAGGAAGAGGAATTAACCAAAGGCTCAGCATGCTGGGCCGGAACCAGATTAGGGCCTGAAGCCATCCTGCGGTGTTGCGGCCAGGTCACAAGAAAGCGAGTTGAAGAAAGGAGCTCAGGGGCACTGTAATTCACAAACCTGCAGAGTTATAAATGACAGCTATCGTCCAAAAATAGACTGAAGTAAGGCTGCCAAGAGGACTTGAAAGCGGGGCAGAATTGCAGGAAACCGATTTCAGGAGGTAGACTGGAATTGCATTGAAAGCATAGGAAAAGAGGCAGAACGTCCACAATGATGCACTTGGCCAAAAAGGGCGTATGCGTTTTTTCCTGAATATATTCAGGAAAAAACGCATACGCCCTTTTTGGCCAACCAAGCAAGCTTGCAAAGGAAATCTGCACTACAATGAAGTCTCACTTCCCCCCGGTCAAAAGGGCCATCTGAAAAAAGTGTAAAATCCAGAAAGGCAGGACAGGCCATGGAGAACTGGGAGCCTTGTTATGCTGATGGGCGGGATGTAAATTGCCAACAGACACTCGGGAGAAGTGTATGGTGTTTCCTGAAACATCTAAAAAACAAAGCAACAGAGCCTAGGGCACTTCCACTTATGGTCCTATAGCTTAGGGAAATTAAAATCAAAAAGACACAGCCACCCCAAAGTTTGGGACGCCTCTGTTTACAAGAACCTCGTTTACAGTACAAGTTGAACATCGCAGAAAGTGAAAAATGGATAAAGAACTTGTGGTACTTACGTACAATGCAGTATCACTCAGCAATGAAATCTATGTCATCAGGCCCGTAGCAGCATAATGAGTGGATTCAGGTACGATGATTCTAACGGAAATAAGTCACACAGAAAAAGAAACATCATAAGATATCACTAATACACGGAATGTAAACTTGGCTACACAGGAACTGCATTCCAGAACAGAACAGGGTCTCAAATTTAGAAAACCAACTTATGCTTGCTTAAGGGTAAAGGTGAGTTGGGGTGCTGCGTAAAACCAGAGATTGAAATGAGCACAGATAAAGTTCCTTAAGCCAAATATGGAATAGACAAGAGCTACTCCTTGCTCAACGAAATGGACTCAAAACCCCATATTAAACCCCTAAGAATGTACCTGACTAGTAAGTATCTTAAAACCTATGGATTGCTATGTCTCCAAAAGAGAATCAAGCGTGTGTACAGGGGCATAAACGCAGCAGTGATAGGATTGGAGAGGTTCGGTGAGCAAATGAAGACCCTTTGAACTCATATTGCATGGTACCCATTCCACGGGTCTCAACTCTCCAGGTTTAAGGTATTCTTCCTTCAGCTAAAACATGCATGTGGAACCCAAGTATGATCAACCATGTGAACGGGAGACGTGTTCAAATATGTCTCAGTTTTCCTCCCCTGGTACTCGGGTGCAACATTCCAGACGCTTTACTAACACTCTCCCCACTTGGAGAGTCAGCGCCTTTAACCTCCTGTTTGGCCCAGTTTGCAATTTCTGCGGAAGATGAACAGGAATAGCGAGAACCAATGAGAGGCTAGCTGGAGGTGTCTGGACGGGCAAATTTAACTCTCATTTCCCACCAGGAAGAGGAAATAACCAAAGGCTCAGCGTGCCGTACCAGAACCAGATTAGGGCCTGAAGACACCCTGCGGTGTTGCAGCCAGGTCACAAGAAAGCGAGTTGAAGAAAGGAGCTCAGGGGCACTGTAATTCACAAACCTGCAGAGTTATAAATGACAGCTATCGTCCAAAAATAGAATGAAGTAAGGCTGCCAAGAGGACTTGAAAGCGGGGCAGAATTGCAGGAAACCGATTTCAGGAGGTAGACTGGAATTGCATTGAAAGCATAGGAAAAGAGGCAGAACGTCCACAATGATGCACTTGGCCAAAAAGGGCGTATGCGTTTTTTCCTGAATATATTCAGGAAAAAACGCATACGCCCTTTTTGGCCAACCAAGCAAGCTTGCAAAGGAAATCTGCACTACAATGAAGTCTCACTTCCCCCCGGTCAAAAGGGCCATCTGAAAAATATGTAAAATCCAGAAAGGCAGGACAGGCCATGGAGAACTGGGAGCCTTGTTATGCTGATGGGCGGGATGTAAATTGCCAACAACCACTCGGGAGAAGTGTATGGTGTTTCCTGAAACATCTAAAAAACAAAGCAACAGAACCTAGGGCACTGCCACTTATGGTCCTATAGCTTAGGGAAATTAAAATCAAAAAGACACAGCCACCCCAAACTTTCGAACGGCTCTGTTTACAAGAACCTCATTTACAGTACAAGTTCAACATCGCAGAAAGTGAAAAATGGATAAAGAAGTTGTGGTATTTACTTACAAAGCAATATCACTCAGCAATGAAATCTGTGTCATCAGGCCTGTAGCAGCACAATGAGTGGATTCAGGTATGATGATTCTAACTGAAATAAGTCACACAGAAAAGAAACATCATAAGATATCAGTAATACACGGAATGTAAACTTGGCTACACAGGAACTGAATTACAGAACAGAACAGGGTCTCAAATTTGAAAACCAACTTATGCTTGCTTAAGGGGAAAGGTGAGTTGGGTTGCTGCATAAAACCAGAGATTGAAATGAGCACAGATAAAGTTCCTTAAGCCAAATATGGAATAGACAAGAGCTACTCCTTGCTCAACGAAATGGACTCAACACCGCATATTAAACGCCTAAGAATGTACCTGACTAGTAAGTATCTTAAAACCTATGGATTGCTATGTCTCCGAAAGAGAATCAAGCATGTGTACAGGGGCATAAACGCAGCAGTGATAGGATTGGAGAGGTTCGGTGAGTAAATGAAGTCCCTTTGAAGTCATATTGCATGGTACCCATTCCACGGGTTTCAACTACCCAGGTTTAAGGTATTCTTCCTTCAGCTAAAACATGCATGTGAACCCAAGTATGATCAACCATGTGAACGGGAGACGTGTTCAAATATGTCTCAGTTTTCCTCCCCTGGTACTCGGGTGCAACATTCCAGACGCTTTACTAACACTCTCCCCACTTGGAGAGTCAGCGCCTTTAACCTCCTGATTGGCCCAGTTTGCAATTTCTGCGGAAGATGAACAGGAATAGCGAGAACCAATGAGAGGCTAGCTGGAGGTGTCTGGACGGGCAAATTTAACTCTCATTTCCCACCAGGAAGAGGAATTAAGCAAAGGCTCAGCGTGCCGTGCCAGAACCAGATTAGGGCCTGAAGCCATCCTGCGGTGTTGCGGCCACGTCACAAGAAAGCGAGTTGAAGAAAGGAGCTCAGGGGCACTGTAATTCACAAACCTGCAGACTTATAAATGACAGCTATCGTCCAAAAATAGACTGAAGTAAGGCTGCCAAGAGGACTTGAAAGCGGGGCAGAATTGCAGGAAACCGATTTCAGGAGGTAGACTGGAATTGCATTGAAAGCATAGGAAAAGAGGCAGAACGTCCACAATGATGCACTTGGCCAAAAAGGGCGTATGCGTTTTTTCCTGAATATATTCAGGAAAAAACGCATACGCCCTTTTTGGCCAACCAAGCAAGCTTGCAAAGGAAATCTGCACTACAATGAAGTCTCACTTCCCCCCGGTCAAAAGGGCCATCTGAAAAAAGTGTAAAATCCAGAAAGGCAACAGGCCATTGAGAACTGGGAGCCTTGTTATGCTGATGGGCGGGATGTAAATTGCCAACAACCACTCGGGAGAAGTGTATGGTGTTTCCTGAAACATCTAAAAAACAAAGCAACAGAACCTAGGGCACTTCCACTTATGGTCCTATAGCTTAGGGAAATTAAAATCAAAAAGACACAGCCACCCCAAAGTTTGGGACGCCTCTGTTTACAAGAACCTCGTTTACAGTACAAGTTCAACATCGCAGAAAGTGAAAAATGGATAAAGAAGTTGTGGTATTTACTTACAAAGCAATGTCACTCAGCAATGAAATCTATGTCATCAGGCCCTTAGCATCACAATGAGTGGATTCAGGTATGATGATTCTAACTGAAATAAGTCACACAGAAAAAGAAACATCATAAGATATCAGTAATACACGGAATGTAAACTTGGCTACACAGGAACTGCATTCCAAAACAGAACAGGGTCTCAAATTTAGAAAACCAACTTATGCTTGCTTAAGGGTAAAGGTGAGTTGGGGTGCTGCATAAAACCAGAGATTGAAATGAGCACAGATAAAGTTCCTTAAGTCAAATATGGAATAGACAAGAGCTACTCCTTGCTCAACGAAATGGACTCAACACCGCATATTAAACGCCTAAGAATGTACCTGACTAGTAAGTATCGTAAAACCTATGGATTGCTATGTCTCCGAAAGAGAATCAAGCATGTGTACAGGGGCATAAACGCAGCAGTGATAGGATTGGAGAGGTTCGGTGAGCAAATGAAGACCCTTTGAAGTCATATTGCATGGTACCCATTCCACGGGTTTCAACTACCCAGGTTTAAGGTATTCTTCCTTCAGCTAAAACATGCATGTGGAACCTAGAGTATGATCAACCATGTGATCGGGAGACGTGTTCAAATATGTCTCAGTTTTCCTCCCCTGGTACTCGGGTGCAACATTCCAGACGCTTTACTAACACTCTCCCCACTTGGAGAGTCAGTCCCTTTAACCTCCTGTTTGGCCCAGTTTGCAATTTCTGCGGAAGATGAACAGGAATAGCGAGAACCAATGAGAGGCTAGCTGGAGGTGTCTGGACGGGCAAATTTAACTCTCATTTCCCACCAGGAAGAGGAATTAACCAAAGGCTCAGCATGCCGGGCCGGAACCAGATTAGGGCCTGAAGCCATCCTGCGGTGTTGCGGCCAGGTCACAAGAAAGTGAGTTGAAGAAAGGAGCTCAGGGGCACTGTAATTCACAAACCTGCAGAGTTATAAATGACAGCTATCGTCCAAAAATAGACTGAAGTAAGGCTGCCAAGAGGACTTGAAAGTGGGGCAGAATTGCAGGAAACCGATTTCAGGAGGTAGACTGGAATTGCATTGAAAGCATAGGAAAAGAGGCAGAACGTCCACAATGATGCACTTGGCCAAAAAGGGCGTATGCGTTTTTTCCTGAATATATTCAGGAAAAAACGCATACGCCCTTTTTGGCCAACCAAGCAAGCTTGCAAAGGAAATCTGCACTACAATGAAGTCTCACTTCCCCCCGGTCAAAAGGGCCATCTGAAAAAAGTGTAAAATCCAGAAAGGCAGGACAGGCCATGGAGAACTAGGAGCCTTGTTATGCTGATGGGCGGGATGTAAATTGCCAACAGACACTCGGGAGAAGTGTATGGTGTTTCCTGAAACATCTAAAAAACAAAGCAACAGAGCCTAAGGCACTTCCACTTATGGTCCTATAGCTTAGGGAAATTAAAATCAAAAAGACACAGCCACCCCAAAGTTTGGGACGCCTCTGTTTACAAGAACCTCGTTTACAGTACAAGTTCAACATCGCAGAAAGTCAAAAATGGATAAAGAAGTTGTGGTATTTACTTACAAAGCAATATCACTCAGCAATGAAATCTATGTCATCAGGCCCTTAGCATCACAATGAGTGGATTCAGGTATGATGATTCTAACTGAAATAAGTCACACAGAAAAAGAAACATCATAAGATATCAGTAATACACGGAATGTAAACTTGGCTACACAGGAACTGAATTACAGAACAGAACAGGGTCTCAAATTTAGAAAACCAACTTATGCTTGCTTAAGGGTAAAGGTGAGTTGGGGTGCTGCATAAAACCAGAGATTGAAATGAGCACAGATAAAGTTCCTTAAGTCAAATATGGAATAGACAAGAGCTACTCCTTGCTCAACGAAATGGACTCAACACCGCATATTAAACGCCTAAGAATGTACCTGACTAGTAAGTATCGTAAAACCTATGGATTGCTATGTCTCCGAAAGAGAATCAAGTATGTGTACAGGGGCATAAACGCAGCAGTGATAGGATTGGAGAGGTTCGGTGAGCAAATGAAGACCCTTTGAAGTCATATTGCATGGTACCCATTACACGGGTCTCAACTCTCCAGGTTTAAGGTATTCTTCCTTCAGCTAAAACATGCATGTGGAACCCAAGTATGATCAACCATGTGAACGGGAGACGTGTTCAAATATGTCTCAGTTTTCCTCCCCTGGTACTCGGGTGCAACATTCCAGACGCTTTACTAAAACTCTCCCCACTTGGAGAGTCAGCGCCTTTAACCTCCTGTTTGGCCCAGTTTGCAATTTCTGCGGAAGATGAACAGGAATAGCGAGAACCAATGAGAGACTAGCTGGAGGTGTCTGGACGGGCAAATTATTCCTGAATATATTCAGGAAAAAACGCATATGCCCTTTTTGGCCAACCAAGCAAGCTTGCAAAGGAAATCTGCACTACAATGAAGTCTCACTTCCCCCCGGTCAAAAGGGCCATCTGAAAAAAGTGTAAAATCCAGAAAGGCAGGACAGGCCAAGGACAACTGGGAGCCTTGTTATGCTGATGGGCGGGATGTAAATTGCCAACAGACACTGGGGAGAAGTGTATGGTGTTTCCTGAAACATCTAAAAAACAAAGCAACAGAGCCTAGGGCACTGCCACTTATGGTCCTATAGCTTAGGGAAATTAAAATCAAAAAGACACAGCCACCCCAAGTTTGGGACGCCTCTGTTTACAAGAACCTCGTTTACAGTACAAGTTCAACATCGCAGAAAGTGAAAAATGGATAAAGAAGTTGTGGTATTTACTTACAAAGCAATATCACTCAGCAATGAAATCTATGTCATCAGGCCCTTAGCATCACAATGAGTGGATTCAGGTATGATGATTCTAACTGAAATAAGTCACACAGAAAAAGAAACATCATAAGATATCAGTAATACACGGAATGTAAACTTGGCTACACAGGAACTGAATTACAGAACAGAACAGGGTCTCAAATTTAGAAAACCAACTTATGCTTGCTTAAGGGTAAAGGTGAGTTGGGGTGCTGCATAAAACCAGAGATTGAAATGAGCACAGATAAAGTTCCTTAAGTCAAATATGGAATAGACAAGAGCTACTCCTTGCTCAACGAAATGGACTCAACACCGCATATTAAACGCCTAAGAATGTACCTGACTAGTAAGTATCTTAAAACCTATGGATTGCTATGTCTCCGAAAGAGAATCAAGCATGTATACAGGGGCATAAACGCAGCAGTGATAGGATTGGAGAGGTTCGGTGAGCAAATGAAGACCCTTTGAAGTCATATTGCATGGTACCCATTACACGGGTCTTAACTCTCCAGGTTTAAGGTATTCTTCCTTCAGCTAAAACATGCATGTGGAACCCAAGTATGATCAACCATGTGAACGGGAGACGTGTTCAAATATGTCTCAGTTTTCCTCCCCTGGTACTCGGGTGCAACATTCCAGACGCTTTACTAACACTCTCCCCACTTGGAGAGTCAGCGCCTTTAACCTCCTGTTTGGCCCAGTTTGCAATTTCTGCGGAAGATGAACAGGAATAGCGAGAACCAATGAGAGACTAGCTGGAGGTGTCTGGACGGGCAAATTTAACTCTCATTTCCCACCAGGAAGAGGAAATAACCAAAGGCTCAGCATTCCGGGCCGGAACCAGATTAGGGCCTGAAGCCATCCTGCGGTGTTGCGGCCAGGTCACAAGAAAGCAAGTTGAAGAAAGGAGCTCAGGGGCACTGTAATTCACAAACCTGCAGAGTTATAAATGACAGCTATCGTCCAAAAATAGACTGAAGTAAGGCTGCCAAGAGGACTTGAAAGCGGGGCAGAATTGCAGGAAACCGATTTCAGGAGGTAGACTGGAATTGCATTGAAAGCATAGGAAAAGAGGCAGAACGTCCACAATGATGCACTTGGCCAAAAAGGGCGTATGCGTTTTTTCCTGAATATATTCAGGAAAAAACGCATACGCCCTTTTTGGCCAACCAAGCAAGCTTGCAAAGGAAATCTGCACTACAATGAAGTTTCACTTCCCCCCGGTCAAAAGGGCCATCTGAAAAAAGTGTAAAATCCAGAAAGGCAGGACAGGCCATGGAGAACTGGGAGCCTTGTTATGCTGATGGGCGGGATGTAAATTGCCAACAACCACTCGGGAGAAGTGTATGGTGTTTCCTGAAACATCTAAAAAACAAAGCAACAGAACCTAGGGCACTTCCACTTATGGTCCTATAGTTTAGGGAAATTAAAATCAAAAATACACAGCCACCCCAAAGTTTGGAACGGCTCTGTTTACAAGAACCTCGTTTACAGTACAAGTTCAACATCGCAGAAAGTGAAAAATGGATAAAGAAGTTGTGGTATTTACTTACAAAGCAATATCACTCAGCAATGAAATCTGTGTCATCAGGCCCTTAGCAGCACAATGAGTGGATTCAGGTATGATGATTCTAACTGAAATAAGTCACACAGAAAAAGAAACATCATAAGATATCAGTAATACACGGAATGTAAACTTGGTTACACAGGAACTGAATTACAGAACAGAACAGGGTCTCAAATTTAGAAAACCAACTTATTCTTGCTTAAGGGTAAAGGTGAGTTGGGGTGCTGCATAAAACCAGAGATTGAAATGAGCACAGATAAAGTTCCTTAAGCCAAATGTGGAATAGACAAGAGCTACTCCTTGCTCAACGAAATGGACTCAACACCGCATATTAAACGCCTAAGAATGTACCTGACTAGTAAGTATCTTAAAACCTATGGATTGCTATGTCTCCGAAAGAGAATCAAGCATGTGTACAGGGGCATAAATGCAGCAGTGATAGGATTGGAGAGGTTCGGTGAGCAAATGAAGACCCTTTGAAGTCATATTGCATGGTACCCATTCCACGGGTTTCAACTACCCAGGTTTAAGGTATTCTTCCTTCAGCTAAAACATGCATGTGGAACCTAGAGTATGATCAACCATGTGATCAGGAGACGTGTTCAAATATGTCTCAGTTTTCCTCCCCTGGTACTCGGGTGCAACATTCCAGACGCTTTACTAACACTCTCCCCCTTGGAGAGTCAGTCCCTTTAACCTCCTGTTTGGCCCAGTTTGCAATTTCTGCGGAAGATGAACAGGAATAGCGAGAACCAATGAGAGACTAGCTGGAGGTGTCTGGACGGGCAAATTTAACTCTCATTTCCCACCAGGAAGAGGAATTAACCAAAGGCTCAGCATGCCGGGCTGGAACCAGATTAGGGCCTGAAGCCATCCTGCGGTGTTGCGGCCAGGTCACAAGAAAGCGAGTTGAAGAAAGGAGCTCAGGGGCACTGTAATTCACAAACCTGCAGAGTTATAAATGACAGCTATCGTCCAAAAATAGACTGAAGTAAGGCTGCCAAGAGGACTTGAAAGCGGGGCAGAATTGCAAGAAACCGATTTCAGGAGGTAGACTGGAATTGCATTGAAAGCATAGGAAAAGAGGCAGAACGTCCACAATGATGCACTTGGCCAAAAAGGGCGTATGCGTTTTTTCCTGAATATATTCAGGAAAAAACGCATACGCCCTTTTTGGCCAACCAAGCAAGCTTGCAAAGGAAATCTGCACTACAATGAAGTCTCACTTGCCCCCGGTCAAAAGGGCCATCTGAAAAAAGTGTAAAATCCAGAAAGGCAACAGGCCATTGAGAACTGGGAGCCTTGTTATGCTGATGGGCGGGATGTAAATTGCCAACAGACACTTGGGAGAAGTGTATGGTGTTATCTGAAACATCTAAAAAACAAAGCAACAGAGCCTAGGACACTTCCACTTATGGTCCTATAGCTTAGGGAAATTAAAATCAAAAAGACACAGCCACCCCAAAGTTTGGAACGGCTCTGTTTACAAGAACCTCGTTTACAGTACAAGTTCAACATCGCAGAAAGTGAAAAATGCATAAAGAAGTTGTGGTATTCACTTACAAAGCAATATCACTCAGCAATGAAATCTATGTCATCAGGCCCTTAGCAGCACAATGAGTGGATTCAGGTATGATGATTCTAACTGAAATAAGTCACACAGAAAAAGAAACATCATAAGATATCACTAATACACGGAATGTAAACTTGGCGACACAGGAACTGCATTCCAGAACAGAACAGGGTCTCAAATTTAGAAAAACAACTTATGCTTGCTTAAGGGGAAAGGTGAGTTGGGGTGCTGCATAAAACCAGAGATTGAAATGAGCACAGATAAAGTTCCTTAAGCCAAATATGGAATAGACAAGAGCTACTCCTTGCTCAACGAAATGGACTCAACACCGCATATTAAACGCCTAAGAATGTACCTGACTTGTAAGTATCTTAAAACCTATGGATTGCTATGTCTCCGAAAGAGAATCAAGCATGTGTACAGGGGCATAAACGCAGCAGTGATAGGATTGGAGAGGTTCGGTGAGCAAATGAAGACCCTTTGAAGTCATATTGCATGGTACCCATTACACGGGTCTCAACTCTCCAGGTTTAAGGTATTCTTCCTTCAGCTAAAACATGCATGTGGAACCCAAGTATGATCAACCATGTGAACGGGAGACGTGTTCAAATATGTCTCAGTTTTCCTCCCCTGGTACTCGGGTGCAACATTCCAGACGCTTTACTAACACTCTCCCCACTTGGAGAGTCAGCGCCTTTAACCTCCTGTTTGGCCCAGTTTGCAATTTCTGCGGAAGATGAACAGGAATAGCGAGAACCAATGAGAGGCTAGCTGGAGGTGTCTGGACGGGCAAATTATTCCTGAATATATTCAGGAAAAAACGCATACGCCCTTTTTGGCCAACCAAGCAAGCTTGCAAAGGAAATCTGCACTACAATGAAGTCTCACTTCCCCCCGGTCAAAAGGGCCATCTGAAAAAAGTGTAAAATCCAGAAAGGCAGGACAGGCCAAGGACAACTGGGAGCCTTGTTATGCTGATGGGCGGGATGTAAATTGTCAACAGACACTGGGGAGAAGTGTATGGTGTTTCCTGAAACATCTAAAAAACAAAGCAACAGAGCCTAGGGCACTGCCACTTATGGTCCTATAGCTTAGGGAAATTAAAATCAAAAAGACACAGCCACCCCAAGTTTGGGACGCCTCTGTTTACAAGAACCTCGTTTACAGTACAAGTTCAACATCGCAGAAAGTGAAAAATGGATAAAGAACTTGTGGTATTTACTTACAAAGCAATATCACTCAGCAATGAAATCTATGTCATCAGGCCCTTAGCATCACAATGAGTGGATTCAGGTATGATGATTCTAACTGAAATAAGTCACACAGAAAAAGAAACATCATAAGATATCAGTAATACACGGAATGTAAACTTGGCTACACAGGAACTGAATTACAGAACAGAACATGGTCTCAAATTTAGAAAAACAACTTATGCTTGCTTAAGGGGAAAGGTGAGTTGGGGTGCTGCATAAAACCAGAGATTGAAATGAGCACAGATAAAGTTCCTTAAGTCAAATATGGAATAGACAAGAGCTACTCCTTGCTCAACGAAATGGACTCAACACCGCATATTAAAAGCCTAAGAATGTACCTGACTAGTAAGTATCGTAAAACCTATGGATTGCTATGTCTCCAAAAGAGAATCAAGCATGTGTACAGGGGCATAAACGCAGCAGTGATAGGATTGGAGAGGTTCGGTGAGCAAATGAAGACCCTTTGAAGTCATATTGCATGGTACCCATTACACGGGTCTCAACTCTCCAGGTTTAAGGTATTCTTCCTTCAGCTAAAACATGCATGTGGAACCCAAGTATGATCAACCATGTGAACGGGAGACGTGTTCAAATATGTCTCAGTTTTCCTCCCCTGGTACTCGGGTGCAACATTCCAGACGCTTTACTAACACTCTCCCCACTTGGAGAGTCAGCGCCTTTAACCTCCTGTTTGGCCCAGTTTGCAATTTCTGCGGAAGATGAACAGGAATAGCGAGAACCAATGAGAGACTAGCTGGAGGTGTCTGGACGGGCAAATTATTCCTGAATATATTCAGGAAAAAACGCATACGCCCTTTTTGGCCAACCAAGCAAGCTTGCAAAGGAAATCTGCACTACAATGAAGTCTCACTTCCCCCCGGTCAAAAGGGCCATCTGAAAAAAGTGTAAAATCCAGAAAGGCAGGACAGGCCAAGGACAACTGGGAGCCTTGTTATGCTGATGGGCGGGATGTAAATTGCCAACAGACACTGGGGAGAAGTGTATGGTGTTTCCTGAAACATCTAAAAAACAAAGCAACAGAGCCTAGGGCACTGCCACTTATGGTCCTATAGCTTAGGGAAATTAAAATCAAAAAGACACAGCCACCCCAAGTTTGGGACGCCTCTGTTTACAAGAACCTCGTTTACAGTACAAGTTCAACATCGCAGAAAGTGAAAAATGGATAAAGAAGTTGTGGTATTTACTTACAAAGCAATATCACTCAGCAATGAAATCTATGTCATCAGGCCCTTAGCATCACAATGAGTGGATTCAGGTATGATGATTCTAACTGAAATAAGTCACACAGAAAAAGAAACATCATAAGATATCAGTAATACACGGAATGTAAACTTGGCTACACAGGAACTGAATTACAGAACAGAACAGGGTCTCAAATTTAGAAAAAGAACTTATGCTTGCTTAAGGGTAAAGGTGAGTTGGGGTGCTGCATAAAACCAGAGATTGAAATGAGCACAGATAAAGTTCCTTAAGTCAAATATGGAATAGACAAGAGCTACTCCTTGCTCAACGAAATGGACTCAACACCGCATATTAAACGCCTAAGAATGTACCTGACTAGTAAGTATCTTAAAACCTATGGATTGCTATGTCTCCGAAAGAGAATCAAGCATGTATACAGGGGCATAAACGCAGCAGTGATAGGATTGGAGAGGTTCGGTGAGCAAATGAAGACCCTTTGAAGTCATATTGCATGGTACCCATTACACGGGTCTTAACTCTCCAGGTTTAAGGTATTCTTCCTTCAGCTAAAACATGCATGTGGAACCCAAGTATGATCAACCATGTGAACGGGAGACGTGTTCAAATATGTCTCAGTTTTCCTCCCCTGGTACTCGGGTGCAACATTCCAGACGCTTTACTAACACTCTCCCCACTTGGAGAGTCAGCGCCTTTAACCTCCTGTTTGGCCCAGTTTGCAATTTCTGCGGAAGATGAACAGGAATAGCGAGAACCAATGAGAGACTAGCTGGAGGTGTCTGGACGGGCAAATTTAACTCTCATTTCCCACCAGGAAGAGGAAATAACCAAAGGCTCAGCATTCCGGGCCGGAACCAGATTAGGGCCTGAAGCCATCCTGCGGTGTTGCGGCCAGGTCACAAGAAAGCAAGTTGAAGAAAGGAGCTCAGGGGCACTGTAATTCACAAACCTGCAGAGTTATAAATGACAGCTATCGTCCAAAAATAGACTGAAGTAAGGCTGCCAAGAGGACTTGAAAGCGGGGCAGAATTGCAAGAAACCGATTTCAGGAGGTAGACTGGAATTGCATTGAAAGCATAGGAAAAGAGGCAGAACGTCCACAATGATGCACTTGGCCAAAAAGGGCGTATGCGTTTTTTCCTGAATATATTCAGGAAAAAACGCATACGCCCTTTTTGGCCAACCAAGCAAGCTTGCAAAGGAAATCTGCACTACAATGAAGTCTCACTTGCCCCCGGTCAAAAGGGCCATCTGAAAAAAGTGTAAAATCCAGAAAGGCAACAGGCCATTGAGAACTGGGAGCCTTGTTATGCTGATGGGCGGGATGTAAATTGCCAACAGACACTTGGGAGAAGTGTATGGTGTTATCTGAAACATCTAAAAAACAAAGCAACAGAGCCTAGGACACTTCCACTTATGGTCCTATAGCTTAGGGAAATTAAAATCAAAAAGACACAGCCACCCCAAAGTTTGGAACGGCTCTGTTTACAAGAACCTCGTTTACAGTACAAGTTCAACATCGCAGAAAGTGAAAAATGCATAAAGAAGTTGTGGTATTCACTTACAAAGCAATATCACTCAGCAATGAAATCTATGTCATCAGGCCCTTAGCAGCACAATGAGTGGATTCAGGTATGATGATTCTAACTGAAATAAGTCACACAGAAAAAGAAACATCATAAGATATCAGTAATACACGGAATGTAAACTTGGCTACACAGGAACTGAATTACAGAACAGAACAGGGTCTCAAATTTAGAAAAACAACTTATGCTTGCTTAAGGGTAAAGGTGAGTTGGGGTGCTGCATAAAACCAGAGATTGAAATGAGCACAGATAAAGTTCCTTAAGCCAAATATGGAATAGACAAGAGCTACTCCTTGCTCAACGAAATGGACTCAACACCGCATATTAAACGCCTAAGAATGTACCTGACTTGTAAGTATCTTAAAACCTATGGATTGCTATGTCTCCGAAAGAGAATCAAGCATGTGTACAGGGGCATAAATGCAGCAGTGATAGGATTGGAGAGGTTCGGTGAGCAAATGAAGACCCTTTGAAGTCATATTGCATGGTACCCATTCCACGGGTTTCAACTACCCAGGTTTAAGGTATTCTTCCTTCAGCTAAAACATGCATGTGGAACCTAGAGTATGATCAACCATGTGATCAGGAGACGTGTTCAAATATGTCTCAGTTTTCCTCCCCTGGTACTCGGGTGCAACATTCCAGACGCTTTACTAACACTCTCCCCCTTGGAGAGTCAGTCCCTTTAACCTCCTGTTTGGCCCAGTTTGCAATTTCTGCGGAAGATGAACAGGAATAGCGAGAACCAATGAGAGACTAGCTGGAGGTGTCTGGACGGGCAAATTTAACTCTCATTTCCCACCAGGAAGAGGAATTAACCAAAGGCTCAGCATGCCGGGCTGGAACCAGATTAGGGCCTGAAGCCATCCTGCGGTGTTGCGGCCAGGTCACAAGAAAGCGAGTTGAAGAAAGGAGCTCAGGGGCACTGTAATTCACAAACCTGCAGAGTTATAAATGACAGCTATCGTCCAAAAATAGACTGAAGTAAGGCTGCCAAGAGGACTTGAAAGCGGGGCAGAATTGCAAGAAACCGATTTCAGGAGGTAGACTGGAATTGCATTGAAAGCATAGGAAAAGAGGCAGAACGTCCACAATGATGCACTTGGCCAAAAAGGGCGTATGCGTTTTTTCCTGAATATATTCAGGAAAAAACGCATACGCCCTTTTTGGCCAACCAAGCAAGCTTGCAAAGAAAATCTGCACTACAATGAAGTCTCACTTGCCCCCGGTCAAAAGGGCCATCTGAAAAAAGTGTAAAATCCAGAAAGGCAACAGGCCATTGAGAACTGGGAGCCTTGTTATGCTGATGGGCGGGATGTAAATTGCCAACAGACACTTGGGAGAAGTGTATGGTGTTATCTGAAACATCTAAAAAACAAAGCAACAGAGCCTAGGACACTTCCACTTATGGTCCTATAGCTTAGGGAAATTAAAATCAAAAAGACACAGCCACCCCAAAGTTTGGAACGGCTCTGTTTACAAGAACCTCGTTTACAGTACAAGTTCAACATCACAGAAAGTGAAAAATGGAGAAAGAAGTTGTGGTATTTACTTACAAAGCAATATCACTCAGCAATGAAATCTGTGTCATCAGGCCCTTAGCAGCACAATGAGTGGATTCAGGTATGATGATTCTAACTGAAATAAGTCACACAGAAAAAGAAACATCATAAGATATCACTAATACACGGAATGTAAACTTGGCTACACAGGAACTGAATTACAGAACAGAACAGGGTCTCAAATTTAGAAAAACAACTTATGCTTGCTTAAGGGGAAAGGTGAGTTGGGGTGCTGCATAAAACCAGAGATTGAAATGAGCACAGATAAAGTTCCTTAAGCCAAATATGGAATAGACAAGAGCTACTCCTTGCTCAACGAAATGGACTCAACACCGCATATTAAACGCCTAAGAATGTACCTGACTTGTAAGTATCTTAAAACCTATGGATTGCTATGTCTCCGAAAGAGAATCAAGCATGTGTACAGGGGCATAAACGCAGCAGTGATAGGATTGGAGAGGTTCGGTGAGCAAATGAAGACCCTTTGAAGTCATATTGCATGGTACCCATTACACGGGTCTCAACTCTCCAGGTTTAAGGTATTCTTCCTTCAGCTAAAACATGCATGTGGAACCCAAGTATGATCAACCATGTGAACAGGAGACGTGTTCAAATATGTCTCAGTTTTCCTCCCCTGGTACTCGGGTGCAACATTCCAGACGCTTTACTAACACTCTCCCCACTTGGAGAGTCAGCGCCTTTAACCTCCTGTTTGGCCCAGTTTGCAATTTCTGCGGAAGATGAACAGGAATAGCGAGAACCAATGAGAGGCTAGCTGGAGGTGTCTGGACGGGCAAATTATTCCTGAATATATTCAGGAAAAAACTCATACGCCCTTTTTGGCCAACCAAGCAAGCTTGCAAAGGAAATCTGCACTACAATGAAGTCTCACTTCCCCCCGGTCAAAAGGGCCATCTGAAAAAAGTGTAAAATCCAGAAAGGCAGGACAGGCCAAGGACAACTGGGAGCCTTGTTATGCTGATGGGCGGGATGTAAATTGTCAACAGACACTCGGGAGAAGTGTATGGTGTTTCCTGAAACATCTAAAAAACAAAGCAACAGAGCCTAGGGCACTGCCACTTATGGTCCTATAGCTTAGGGAAATTAAAATCAAAAAGACACAGCCACCCCAAGTTTGGGACGCCTCTGTTTACAAGAACCTCGTTTACAGTACAAGTTCAACATCGCAGAAAGTGAAAAATGGATAAAGAACTTGTGGTATTTACTTACAAAGCAATATCACTCAGCAATGAAATCTATGTCATCAGGCCCTTAGCATCACAATGAGTGGATTCAGGTATGATGATTCTAACTGAAATAAGTCACACAGAAAAAGAAACATCATAAGATATCAGTAATACACGGAATGTAAACTTGGCTACACAGGAACTGAATTACAGAACAGAACAGGGTCTCAAATTTAGAAAAACAACTTATGCTTGCTTAAGGGTAAAGGTGAGTTGGGGTGCTGCATAAAACCAGAGATTGAAATGAGCACAGATAAAGTTCCTTAAGTCAAATATGGAATAGACAAGAGCTACTCCTTGCTCAACGAAATGGACTCAACACCGCATATTAAAAGCCTAAGAATGTACCTGACTAGTAAGTATCGTAAAACCTATGGATTGCTATGTCTCCAAAAGAGAATCAAGCATGTGTACAGGGGCATAAACGCAGCAGTGATAGGATTGGAGAGGTTCGGTGAGCAAATGAAGACCCTTTGAAGTCACATTGCATGGTACCCATTACACGGGTCTCAACTCTCCAGGTTTAAGGTATTCTTCCTTCAGCTAAAACATGCATGTGGAACCCAAGTATGATCAACCATGTGAACGGGAGACGTGTTCAAATATGTCTCAGTTTTCCTCCCCTGGTACTCGGGTGCAACATTCCAGATGCTTTACTAACACTCTCCCCACTTGGAGAGTCAGCGCCTTTAACCTCCTGTTTGGCCCAGTTTGCAATTTCTGCGGAAGATGAACAGGAATAGCGAGAACCAATGAGAGACTAGCTGGAGGTGTCTGGACGGGCAAATTTAACTCTCAATTCCCACCAGGAAGAGGGAATAACCAAAGGCTCAGCGTGCCGTACCGGAACCAGATTAGGGCCTGAAGCCATCCTGCGGTGTTGCGGCCAGCTCAAAAGAAAGCGAGTTGAAGAAAGGAGCTCAGGGGCACTGTAATTCACAAACCTGCAGAGTTATAAATGACAGCTATCGTCCAAAAATAGACTGAAGTAAGGCTGCCAAGAGGACTTGAAAGCGGGGCAGAATTGCAGGAAACCGATTTCAGGAGGTAGACTGGAATTGCATTGAAAGCATAGGAAAAGAGGCAGAACGTCCACAGTGATGCACTTGGCCAAAAAGGGCGTATGCGTTTTTTCCTGAATATATCAGGAAAAAACGCATACACCCTTTTTGGCCAACCAAGCAAGCTTGCAAAGGAAATCTGCACTACAATGAAGTCTCACTTGCCCCCGGTCAAAATGGCCATCTGAAAAAAGTGTAAAATCCAGAAAGGCAGGACAGGCCATGGAGAACTGGGAGCCTTGTTATGCTGATGGGCGGGATGTAAATTGCCAACAACCACTCGGGAGAAGTGTATGGTGTTTCCTGAAACATCTAAAAAACAAAGCAACAGAGCCTAGGGCACTTCCACTTATGGTCCTATAGCTTAGGGAAATTAAAATCAAAAAGACACAGCCACCCCAAAGTTTGGAACGGCTCTGTTGACAAGAACCTCGTTTACAGTACAAGTTCAACATCGCAGAAAGTGAAAAATGGATAAAGAACTTGTGGTACTTACGTACAATGCAGTATCACTCATCAATGAAATCTATGTCATCAGGCCCGTAGCAGCATAATGACTGGATTCAGGTACGATGATTCTAACTGAAATAAGTCACACAGAAAAAGAAACATCATAAGATATCACTAATACACGGAATGTAAACTTGGCTACACAGGAACTGCATTCCAAAACAGAACAGGGTCTCAAATTTAGAAAACCAACTTATGCTTGCTTAAGGGTAAAGGTGAGTTGGGGTGCTGCATAAAACCAGAGATTGAAATGAGCACAGATAAAGTTCCTTAAGCCAAGTATGGAATAGACAAGAGCTACTCCTTGCTCAACGAAATGGACTCAACACCCCATATTAAACGCCTAAGAATGTACCTGACTAGTAAGTATCTTAAAACCTATGGATTGCTATGTCTCCAAAAGAGAATCAAGCGTGTGTACAGGGGCATAAACGCAGCAGTGATAGGATTGGAGAGGTTCGGTGAGCAAATGAAGACCCTTTGAAATCATATTGCATGGTACCCATTCCACGGGTCTCAACTCTCCAGGTTTAAGGTATTCTTCCTTCAGCTAAAACATGCATGTGGAACCCAGAGTATGATCAACCATGTGAACGGTAGACGTGTTCAAATATGTCTCAGTTTTCCTCCCCTGGTACTCGGGTGCAACATTCCAGACGCTTTACTAACACTCTCCCGACTTGGAGAGTCAGTCCCTTTAACCTCCTGTTTGGCCCAGTTTGCAATTTCTGCGGAAGATGAACAGGAATAGCGAGAACCAATGAGAGACTAGCTGGAGGTGTCTGGACGGGCAAATTTAACTCTCCTTTCCCACCAGGAAGAGGAAATAACCAAAGGCTCAGCGTGCCGTGCCGGAACCAGATTAGGGCCTGAAGCCATCCTGCGGTGTTGCGGCCAGGTCACAAGAAAGCGAGTTGAAGAAAGGAGCTCAGGGGCACTGTAATTCACAAACCTGCAGAGTTATAAATGACAGCTATCGTCCAAAAATAGACTGAAGTAAGGCTGCCAAGAGGACTTGAAAGCGGGGCAGAATTGAAGGAAACCGATTTCAGGAGGTAGACTGGAATTGCATTGAAAGCATAGGAAAAGAGGCAGAACGTCCACAATCATGCACTTGGCCAAAAAGGGCGTATGCGTTTTTTCCTGAATATATTCAGGAAAAAACGCATACGCCCTTTTTGGCCAACCAAGCAAGCTTGCAAAGGAAATCTGCACTACAATGAAGTCTCACTTCGCCCCGGTCAAAAGGGCCATCTGAAAAAAGTGTAAAATCCAGAAAGGCAGGACAGGCCATGGAGAACTGGGAGCCTTGTTATGCTGATGGGCGGGATGTAAATTGCCAACAACCACTCGGGAGAAGTGTATGGTGTTTCCTGAAACATCTAAAAAACAAAGCAACAGAACCTAGGGCACTTCCACTTATGGTCCTATAGCTTAGGGAAATTAAAATCAAAAAGACACAGCCACCCCAAAGTTTGGAACGGCTCTGTTTACAAGAACCTCGTTTACAGTACAAGTTCAACATCACAGAAAGTGAAAAATGGAGAAAGAAGTTGTGGTATTTACTTACAAAGCAATATCACTCAGCAATGAAATCTGTGTCATCAGGCCCTTAGCAGCACAATGAGTGGATTCAGGTATGATGATTCTAACTGAAGTAAGTCACACAGAAAAAGAAACATCATAAGATATCAGTAATACACGGAATGTAAACATGGCTACACAGGAACTGAATTACAGAACAGAACAGGGTCTCAAATTTAGAAAACCAACTTATGCTTGCTTAAGGGTAAAGGTGAGTTGGGGTGCTGCATAAAACGAGAGATTGAAATGAGCACAGATAAAGTTCCTTAAGTCAAATATGGAATAGACAAGAGCTACTCCTTGCTCAACGAAATGGACTCAACACCGCATATTAAACGCCTAAGAATGTACCTGACTTGTAAGTATCTTAAAACCTATGGATTGCTATGTCTCCAAAAGAGAATCAAGCATGTGTACAGGGGCATAAACGCAGCAGTGATAGGATTGGAGAGGTTCGGTGAGCAAATGAAGACCCTTTGAAGTCATATTGCATGGTACCCATTACACGGGTCTCAACTCTCCAGGTTTAAGGTATTCTTCCTTCAGCTAAAACATGCATGTGGAACCCAAGTATGATCAACCATGTGAACAGGAGACGTGTTCAAATATGTCTCAGTTTTCCTCCCCTGGTACTCGGGTGCAACATTCCAGACGCTTTACTAACACTCTCCCCACTTGGAGAGTCAGCGCCTTTAACCTCCTGTTTGGCCCAGTTTGCAATTTCTGCGGAAGATGAACAGGAATAGCGAGAACCAATGAGAGGCTAGCTGGAGGTGTCTGGACGGGCAAATTATTCCTGAATATATTCAGGAAAAAACGCATACGCCCTTTTTGGCCAACCAAGCAAGCTTGCAAAGGAAATCTGCACTACAATGAAGTCTCACTTCCCCCCGGTCAAAAGGGCCATCTGAAAAAAGTGTAAAATCCAGAAAGGCAGGACAGGCCATGGAGAACTGGGAGCCTTGTTATGCTGATGGGCGGGATGTAAATTGCCAACAACCACTCGGGAGAAGTGTATGGTGTTTCCTGAAACATCTAAAAAACAAAGCAACAGAGCCTAGGGCACTGCCACTTATGGTCCTATAGCTTAGGGAAATTAAAATCAAAAAGACACAGCCACCCCAAACTTTCGAACGGCTCTGTTTACAAGAACCTCATTTACAGTACAAGTTCAACATCGCAGAAAGTGAAAAATGGATAAAGAAGTTGTGGTATTTACTTACAAAGCAATATCACTCAGCAATGAAATCTATGTCATCAGGCCCTTAGCATCACAATGAGTGGATTCAGGTATGATGATTCTAACTGAAATAAGTCACACAGAAAAAGAAACATCATAAGATATCAGTAATACACGGAATGTAAACTTGGCTACACAGGAACTGAATTACAGAACAGAACAGGGTCTCAAATTTAGAAAACCAACTTATGCTTGCTTAAGGGTAAAGGTGAGTTGGGGTGCTGCAAAAAACCAGAGATTGAAATGAGCACAGATAAAGTTCCTTAAGTCAAATATGGAATAGACAAGAGCTACTCCTTGCTCAACGAAATGGACTCAACACCGCATATTAAACGCCTAAGAATGTACCTGACTAGTAAGTATCGTAAAACCTATGGATTGCTATGTCTCCAAAAGAGAATCAAGCATGTGTACAGGGGCATAAATGCAGCAGTGATAGGATTGGAGAGGTTCGGTGAGCAAATGAAGACCCTTTGAAGTCATATTGCATGGTACCCATTACACGGGTTTCAACTACCCAGGTTTTAGGAATTCTTCCTTCAGCTAAAACATGCATATGGAACCCAGAGTATGATCAACCATGTGATTGGGAGACGTGTTCAAATATGTCTCAGTTTTCCTCCCCTGGTACTCGGGTGCAACATTCCAGACGCTTTACTAACACTCTCCCCACTTGGAGAGTCAGCGCCTTTAACCTCCTGTTTGGCCCAGTTTGCAATTTCTGCGGAAGATGAACAGGAATAGCGAGAACCAATGAGAGGCTAGCTGGAGGTGTCTGGACGGGCAAATTTAACTCTCATTTGCCACCAGGAAGAGGAAATAACCAAAGGCTCAGCGTGCCGTACCGGAACCAGATTAGGGCCTGAAGCCATCCTGCGGTGTTGCGCCCAGCTCAAAAGAAAGCGAGTTGAAGAAAGGAGCTCAGGGGCACTGTAATTCACAAACCTGCAGAGTTATAAATGACAGCTATCGTCCAAAAATAGACTGAAGTAAGGCTGCCAAGAGGACTTGAAAGCGGGGCAGAATTGCAGGAAACCGATTTCAGGAGGTAGACTGGAATTGCATTGAAAGCATAGGAAAAGAGGCAGAACGTCCACAATGATGCACTTGGCCAAAAAGGGCGTATGCGTTTTTTCCTGAATATATTCAGGAAAAAATGCATACGCCCTTTTTGGCCAACCAAGCAAGCTTGCAAAGGAAATCTGCACTACAATGAAGTCTCACTTCCCCCCGGTCAAAAGGGCCATCTGAAAAAAGTGTAAAATCCAGAAAGGCAGGACAGGCCATGGAGAACTGGGAGCCTTGTTATGCTGATGGGCGGGATGTAAATTGCCAACAGACACTCGGTAGAAGTGTATGGTGTTTCCTGAAACATCTAAAAAACAAAGCAACAGAGCCTAGGGCACTTCCACTTATGGTCCTATAGCTTAGGGAAATTAAAATCAAAAAGACACAGCCACCCCAAAGTTTGGGACGCCTCCGTTTACAAGAACCTCGTTTACCGTACAAGTTCAATATCACAGAAAGTGAAAAATAGATAAAGAACTTGTGGTACTTACATACAATGCAGTATCACTCAGCAATGAAATCTATGTCATCAGGCCCGTAGCAGCATAATGAGTGGATTCAGGTACGATGATTCTAACTGAAATAAGTCACACAGAAAAAGAAACATCATAAGATATCAGTAATACACGGAATGTAAACTTGGCTACACAGGAACTGCATTCCAAAACTGCACAGGGTCTCAAATTTAGAAAACCAACTTATGCTTGCTTAAGGGGAAAGGTGAGTTGGGGTGCTGCATAAAACCAGAGATTGAAATGAGCACAGATAAAGTTCCTTAAGCCAAATATGGAATAGACAAGAGCTACTCCTTGCTCAACGAAATGGACTCAACACCGCATATTAAACGCCTAAGAATGTATCTGACTAGTAAGTATCTTAAAACCTATGGATTGCTATGTCTCCGAAAGAGAATCAAGCATGTGTACAGGGGCATAAACGCAGCAGTGATAGGATTGGAGAGGTTCGGTGAGCAAATGCAGACCCTTTGAAGTCATATTGCATGGTGCCCATTCCACGGGTTTCAACTACCCAGGTTTTAGGTATTCTTCCTTCAGCTAAAACATGCATGTGGAACCCAGAGTATGATCAACCATGTGATCGGGAGACGTGTTCAAATATGTCTCAGTTTTCCTCCCCTGGTACTCGGGTGCAACATTCCAGACGCTTTACTAACACTCTCCCCACTTGGAGAGTCAGCGCCTTTAACCTCCTGTTTGGCCCAGTTTGCAATTTCTGCGGAAGATGAACAGGAATAGCGAGAACCAATGAGAGGCTAGCTGGAGATGTCTGGACGGGCAAATTTAACTCTCATTTCCCAACAGGAAGAGGAAATAACCAAAGGCTCAGCGTGCCATACCGGAACCAGATTAGGGCCTGAAGCCATCCTGCGGTGTTGCGGCCAGGTCACAAGAAAGCGAGTTGAAGAAAGGAGCTCAGGGGCACTGTAATTCACAAACCTGCAGAGTTATAAATGACAGCTATCGTCCAAAAATAGACTGAAGTAAGGCTGCCAAGAGGACTTGAAAGTGGGGCAGAATTGCAGGAAACCGATTTCAGGAGGTAGACTGGAATTGCATTGAAAGCATAGGAAAAGAGGCAGAACGTCCACAATGATGCACTTGGCCAAAAAGGGCGTATACGTTTTTTCCTGAATATATTCAGGAAAAAACGCATACGCCCTTTTTGGCCAACCAAGCAAGCTTGCAAAGGAAATCTGCACTACAATGAAGTCTCACTTCCCCCCGGTCAAAAGGGCCATCTGAAAAAAGTGTAAAATCCAGAAAGGCAGGACAGGCCATGGAGAACTGGGAGCCTTGTTATGCTGATGGGCGGGATGTAAATTGCCAACAACCACTCGGGAGAAGTGTATGGTGTTTCCTGAAACATCTAAAAAACAAAGCAACAGAACCTAGGGCACTTCCACTTATGGTCCTATAGCTTAGGGAAATTAAAATCAAAAAGACACAGCCACCCCAAAGTTTGGAACGGCTCTGTTTACAAGAACCTCGTTTACAGTACAAGTTCAACATCGCAGAAAGTGAAAAATGGATAAAGAAGTTGTGGTATTTACTTACAAAGCAATATCACTCAGCAATGAAATCTGTGTCATCAGGCCCTTAGCAGCACAATGAGTGGATTCAGGTATGATGATTCTAACTGAAATAAGTCACACAGAAAAAGAAACATCATAAGATATCAGTAATACACGGAATGTAAACTTGGCTACACAGGAACTGAATTACAGAACAGAACAGGGTCTCAAATTTAGAAAACCAACTTATGCTTGCTTAAGGGTAAAGGTGAGTTGGGGTGCTGCATAAAACCAGAGATTGAAATGAGCACAGAGAAAGTTCCTTAAGCCAAATATGGAATAGACAAGAGCTACTCCTTGCTCAACGAAATGGACTCAACACCGCATATTAAACGCCTAAGAATGTACCTGACTAGTAAGTATCTTAAAACCTATGGATTGCTATGTCTCCGAAAGAGAATCAAGCATGTGTACAGGGGCATAAACGCAGCAGTGATAGGATTGGAGAGGTTCGGTGAGCAAATGAAGACCCTTTGAAGTCATATTGCATGGTACCCATTCCACGGGTTTCAACTACAAAGGTTTAAGGTATTCTTCCTTCAGCTAAAACATGCATGTGGAACCTAGAGTATGATCAACCATGTGATCAGGAGACGTGTTCAAATATGTCTCAGTTTTCCTCCCCTGGTACTCGGGTGCAACATTCCAGACGCTTTACTAACACTCTCCCCACTTGGAGAGTCAGTCCCTTTAACCTCCTGTTTGGCCCAGTTTGCAATTTCTGCGGAAGATGAACAGGAATAGCGAGAACCAATGAGAGGCTAGCTGGAGGTGTCTGGACGGGCAAATTTAACTCTCATTTCCCACCAGGAAGAGGAAATAACCAAAGGCTCAGCGTGCTGTACCGGAACCAGATTAGGGCCTGAAGCCATCCTGCGGTGTTGCGGCCAGCTCAAAAGAAAGCGAGTTGAAGAAAGGAGCTCAGGGGCACTGTAATTCACAAACCTGCAGAGTTATAAATGACAGCTATCGTCCAAAAATAGACTGAAGTAAGGCTGCCAAGAGGACTTGAAAGCGGGGCAGAATTGCAGGAAACCGATTTCAGGAGGTAGACTGGAATTGCATTGAAAGCATAGGAAAAGAGGCAGAACGTCCACAATGATGCACTTGGCCAAAAAGGGTGTATGCGTTTTTTCCTGAATATATTCAGGAAAAAACGCATACGCCCTTTTTGGCCAACCAAGCAAGCTTGCAAAGGAAATCTGCACTACAATGAAGTCTCACTTCCCCCCGGTCAAAAGGGCCATCTGAAAAAAGTGTAAAATCCAGAAAGGCAGGACAGGCCATGGAGAACTGGGAGCCTTGTTATGCTGATGGGCGGGATGTAAATTGCCAACAGACACTCGGGAGAAGTGTATGGTGTTTCCTGAAACATCTAAAAAACAAAGCAACAGAGCCTAGGGCACTGCCACTTATGGTCCTATAGCTTAGGGAAATTAAAATCAAAAAGACACAGCCACCCCAAAGTTTGGGACGCCTCTGTTTACAAGAACCTCGTTTACAGTACAAGTTCAACATCGCAGAAAGTGAAAAATGGATAAAGAAGTTGTGGTATTTACTTACAAAGCAATATCACTCAGCAATGAAATCTATGTCATCAGGCCCTTAGCATCACAATGAGTGGATTCAGGTATGATGATTCTAACTGAAATAAGTCACACAGAAAAAGAAACATCATAAGATATCAGTAATACACGGAATGTAAACTTGGCTACACAGGAACTGAATTACAGAACAGAACAGGGTCTCAAATTTAGAAAACCAACTTATGCTTGCTTAAGGATAAAGGTGAGTTGGGGTGCTGCATAAAACCAGAGATTGAAATGAGCACAGATAAAGTTCCTTAGGCCAAATATGGAATAGACAAGAGCTACTCCTTGCTCAACGAAATGGACTCAACACCGCATATTAAACGCCTAAGAATGTACCTGACTAGTAAGTATCGTAAAACCTATGGATTGCTATGTCTCCGAAAGAGAATCAAGCATGTGTACAGGGGCATAAACGCAGCAGTGATAGGATTGGAGAGGTTCGGTGAGCAAATGAAGACCCTTTGAAGTCATATTGCATGGTACCCATTACACGGGTCTCAACTCTCAAGGTTTAAGGTATTCTTCCTTCAGCTAAAACATGCATGTGGAACCCAAGTATGATCAACCATGTGAACGGGAGACGTGTTCAAATATGTCTCAGTTTTCCTCCCCTGGTACTCGGGTGCAACATTCCAGACGCTTTACTAACACTCTCCCCACTTGGAGAGTCAGCGCCTTTAACCTCCTGTTTGGCCCAGTTTGCAATTTCTGCGGAAGATGAACAGGAATAGCGAGAACCAATGAGAGGCTAGCTGGAGGTGTCTGGACGGGCAAATTTAACTCTCATTTCCCACCAGGAAGAGGAAATAACCAAAGGCTCAGCGTGCCGTACCGGAACCAGATTAGGGCCTGAAGCCATCCTGCGGTGTTGCGGCCAGCTCAAAAGAAAGCGAGTTGAAGAAAGGAGCTCAGGGGCACTGTAATTCACAAACCTGCAGAGTTATAAATGACAGCTATCGTCCAAAAATAGACTGAAGTAAGGCTGCCAAGAGGACTTGAAAGCGGGGCAGAATTGCAGGAAACCGATTTCAGGAGGTAGACTGGAATTGCATTGAAAGCATAGGAAAAGAGGCAGAACGTCCACAATGATGCACTTGGCCAAAAAGGGCGTATGCGTTTTTTCCTGAATATATTCAGGAAAAAACGCATACGCCCTTTTTGGCCAACCAAGCAAGCTTGCAAAGGAAATCTGCACTACAATGAAGTCTCACTTCCCCCCGGTAAAAAGGGCCATCTGAAAAAAGTGTAAAATCCAGAAAGGCAGGACAGGCCATGGAGAACTGGCAGCCTTGTTATGCTGATGGGCGGGATGTAAATTGCCAACAACCACTCGGGAGAAGTGTATGGTGTTTCCTGAAACATCTAAAAAACAAAGCAACAGAGCCTAGGGCACTTCCACTTATGGTCCTATAGCTTAGGGAAATTAAAATCAAAAAGACACAGCCACCCCAAAGTTTGGAACGGCTCTGTTTACAAGAACCTCGTTTACAGTACAAGTTCAACATCGCAGAAAGTGAAAAATGGATAAACAAGTTGTGGTATTTACTTACAAAGCAATATCACTCAGCAATGAAATCTGTGTCATCAGGCCCTTAGCAGCACAATGAGTGGATTCAGGTATGATGATTCTAACTGAAATAAGTCACACAGAAAAAGAAACATCATAAGATATCAGTAATACACGGAATGTAAACTTGGCTACACAGGAACTGAATTACAGAACAGAACAGGGTCTCAAATTTAGAAAACCAACTTATGCTTGCTTAAGGGTAAAGGTGAGTTGGGGTGCTGCATAAAACCAGAGATTGAAATGAGCACAGAGAAAGTTCCTTAAGCCAAATATGGAATAGACAAGAGCTACTCCTTGCTCAACGAAATGGACTCAACACCCCATATTAAACGCCTAAGAATGTACCTGACTAGTAAGTATGTTAAAACCTATGGATTGCTATGTCTCCGAAAGAGAATCAAGCATGTGTACAGGGGCATAAACGCAGCAGTGCTAGGATTGGAGAGGTTCGGTGAGCAAATGAAGACCCTTTGAAGTCATATTGCATGGTACCCATTCCACAGGTTTCAACTACCCAGGTTTAAGGTATTCTTCCTTCAGCTAAAACATGCATGTGGAACCTAGAGTATGATCAACCATGTGATCGGGAGACGTGTTCAAATATGTCTCAGTTTTCCTCCCCTGGTACTCGGGTGCAACATTCCAGACGCTTTACTAACACTCTCCCCACTTGGAGAGTCAGTCCCTTTAACCTCCTGTTTGGCCCAGTTTGCAATTTCTGCGGAAGATGAACAGGAATAGCGAGAACCAATGAGAGGCTAGCTGGAGGTGTCTGGACGGGCAAATTTAACTCTCATTTCCCACCAGGAAGAGGAATTAACCAAAGGCTCAGCATGCCGGGCCGGAACCAGATTAGGGCCTGAAGCCATCCTGCGGTGTTGCGGCCAGGTCACAAGAAAGCGAGTTGAAGAAAGGAGCTCAGGGGCACTGTAATTCACAAACCTGCAGAGTTATAAATGACAGCTATCGTCCAAAAATAGACTGAAGTAAGGCTGCCAAGAGGACTTGAAAGCGGGGCAGAATTGCAGGAAACCGATTTCAGGAGGTAGACTGGAATTGCATTGAAAGCATAGGAAAAGAGGCAGAACGTCCACAATGATGCACTTGGCCAAAAAGGGCGTATGCGTTTTTTCCTGAATATATTCAGGAAAAAACGCATACGCCCTTTTTGGCCAACCAAGCAAGCTTGCAAAGGAAATCTGCACTACAATGAAGTCTCACTTCCCCCCGGTCAAAAGGGCCATCTGAAAAAAGTGTAAAATCCAGAAAGGCAGGACAGGCCATGGAGAACTGGGAGCCTTGTTATGCTGAAGGGCGGGATGTAAATTGCCAACAGACACTCGAGAGAAGTGTATGGTGTTTCCTGAAACATCTAAAAAACAAAGCAACAGAGCCTAGGGCACTTCCACTTATGGTCCTATAGCTTAGGGAAATTAAAATCAAAAAGACACAGCCACCCCAAAGTTTGGAACGGCTCTGTTTACAAGAACCTCGTTTACAGTACAAGTTCAACATCGCAGAAAGTGAAAAATGGATAAAGAACTTGTGGTACTTACGTACAATGCAGTATCACTCAGCAATGAAATCTATGTCATCAGTCCCATAGCAGCATAATGAGTAGATTCAGGTACGATGATTCTAACTGAAATAAGTCACACAGAAAAAGAAACATCATAAGATATCACTAATACACGGAATGTAAACTTGGCTACACAGGAACTGAATTCCAAAACAGAACAGGGTCTCAAATTTAGAAAACCAACTTATGCTTGCTTAAGGGGAAAGGTGAGTTGGGTTGCTGCATAAAACCAGAGATTGAAATGAGCACAGATAAAGTTCCTTAAGCCAAATATGGAATAGACAAGAGCTACTCCTTGCTCCACGAAATGGACTCAACACCGCATATTAAACGCCTAAGAATGTACCTGACTAGTAAGTATCTTAAAACCTATGGATTGCTATGTCTCCGAAAGAGAATCAAGCATGTGTACAGGGGCATAAACGCAGCAGTGATAGGATTGGAGAGGTTCGGTGAGCAAATGAAGACCCTTTGAAGTCATATTGCATGGTACCCATTCCACGGGTTTCAACTACCCAGGTTTTAGGTATTCTTCCTTCAGCTAAAACATGCATGTGGAACCCAGAGTATGATCAACCATGTGATCGGGAGACGTGTTCAAATATGTCTCAGTTTTCCTCCCCTGGTACTCGGTTGCAACATTCCAGACGCTTTACTAACACTCTCCCCACTTGGAGAGTCAGCGCCTTTAACCTCCTGTTTGGCACAGTTTGCAATTTCTGCGGAAGATGAACAGGAATAGCGAGAACCAATGAGAGGCTAGCTGGAGGTGTCTGGACGGGCAAATTTAACTCTCATTTCCCAACAGGAAGAGGAAATAACCAAAGGCTCAGCGTGCCGTACCGGAACCAGATTAGGGCCTGAAGCCATCCTGCGGTGTTGCGGCCAGCTCAAAAGAAAGCGAGTTGAAGAAAGGAGCTCAGGGGCACTGTAATTCACAAACCTGCAGAGTTATAAATGACAGCTATCGTCCAAAAATAGACTGAAGTAAGGCTGCCAAGAGGACTTGAAAGCGGGGCAGAATTGCAGGAAACCGATTTCAGGAGGTAGACAGGAATTGCATTGAAAGCATAGGAAAAGAGGCAGAACGTCCACAATGATGCACTTGGCCAAAAAGGGCGTATGCATTTTTTCCTGAATATATTCAGGAAAAAACGCATACGCCCTTTTTGGCCAACCAAGCAAGCTTGCAAAGGAAATCTGCACTACAATGAAGTCTCACTTCCCCCCGGTCAAAAGGGCCATCTGAAAAAAGTGTAAAATCCAGAAAGGCAACAGGCCATTGAGAACTGGGAGCCTTGTTATGCTGATGGGCGGGATGTAAATTGCCAACAGACACTTGGGAGAAGTGTATGGTGTTTCCTGAAACATCTAAAAAACAAAGCAACAGAGCCTAGGGCACTTCCACTTATGGTCCTATAGCTTAGGGAAATTAAAATCAAAAAGACACAGCCACCCCAAAGTTTGGAATGGCTCTGTTTACAAGAACCTCGTTTACAGTACAAGTTCAACATCGCAGAAAGTGAAAAATGGATAAAGAAGTTGTGGTATTTACTTACAAAGCAATATCACTCAGCAATGAAATCTGTGTCATCAGGCCCTTAGCAGCACAATGAGTGGATTCAGGTATGATGATTCTAACTGAAATAAGTCACACAGAAAAAGAAACATCATAAGATATCAGTAATACACCGAATGTAAACTTGGCTACACAGGAACTGAATTACAGAACAGAACAGGGTCTCAAATTTAGAAAAACAACTTATGCTTGCTTAAGGGGAAAGGTGAGTTGGGGTGCTGCATAAAACCAGAGATTGAAATGAGCACAGATAAAGTTCCTTAAGCCAAATATGGAATAGACAAGAGCTACTCCTTGCTCAACGAAATGGACTCAACAACGCATATTAAACGCCTAAGAATGTACCTGACTTGTAAGTATCTTAAAACCTATGGATTGCTATGTCTCTGAAAGAGAATCAAGCATGTGTACAGGGGCATAAACACAGCAGTGATAGGATTGGAGAGGTTCGGTGAACAAATGAAGACCCTTTGAAGTCATATTGCATGGTACCCATTCCACGGGTTTCAACTACCCAGGTTTAAGGTATTCTTCCTTCAGCTAAAACATGCATGTGGAACCTAGAGTATGATCAACCATGTGATCGGGAGACGTGTTTAAATATGTCTCAGTTTTCGTACCCTGGGACTCTGGTGCAACATTCCAGACGCTTTACTAACACTCTCCCGACTTGGAGAGTCAGTCCCTTTAACCTCCTGTATGGCCCAGTTTGCAATTTCTGCGGAAGATGAACAGGAATAGCGAGAACCAATGAGAAACTAGCTGGAGGTGTCTGGATGGGCAAATTTAACTCTCATTTCCCACCAGGAAGAGGAATTAACCAAAGGCTCAGCATGCCGTGCCGGAACCAGATTAGGGCCTGAAGCCATCCTGCGGTGTTGCGGCCAGCTCAAAAGAAAGCGAGTTGAAGAAAGGAGCTCAGGGGCACTGTAATTCACAAACCTGCAGAGTTATAAATGACAGCTATCGTCCAAAAATAGACTGAAGTAAGGCTGCCAAGAGGACTTGAAAGCGGGGCAGAATTGCAGGAAACCGATTTCAGGAGGTAGACTGGAATTGCATTGAAAGCATAGGAAAAGAGGCAGAACGTCCACAATGATGCACTTGGCCAAAAAGGGCGTATGCGTTTTTTCCTGAATATATTCAGGAAAAAACGCATACGCCCTTTTTGGCCAACCAAGCAAGCTTGCAAAGGAAATCTGCACTACAATGAAGTCTCACTTCCCCCCGTCAAAAGGGCCATGTGAAAAAAGTGTAAAATCCAGAAAGGCAGGACAGGCCATGGAGAACTGGGAGCCTTGTTATGCTGATGGGCGGGATGTAAATTGCCAACAACCACTCGGGAGAAGTGTATGGTGTTTCCTGAAACATCTAAAAAACAAAGCAACAGAACCTAGGGGACTTCCACTTATGGTCCTATAGCTTAGGGAAATTAAAATCAAAAAGACACAGCCACCCCAAAGTTTGGGACGCCTCCATTTACAAGAACCTCGTTTACCGTACAAGTTTAATATCACAGAAAGTGAAAAATGGATAAAGAACTTGTGGTACTTACGTACAATGCAGTATCACTCAGCAATGAAATACATGTCATCACGCCCGTAGCAGCATAATGAGTGGATTCAGGTACGATGATTCTAACTGAAATAAGTCACACAGAAAAAGAAACATCATAAGATATCACTAATACACGGAATGTAAACTTGGCTACACAGGAACTGCATTCCAAAACAGAACAGGGTCTCAAATTTAGAAAACCAACTTATGCTTGCTTAAGGGGAAAGGTGAGTTGGGGTGCTGCATAAAACCAGAGATTGAAATGAGCACAGATAAAGTTGCTTAAGCCAAATATGGAATAGACAAGAGCTACTCCTTGCTCAACGAAATGGACTCAAAACCCCATATTAAACGCCTAAGAATGTACCTGACTAGTAAGTATCTTAAAACCTATGGATTGCTATGTCTCCAAAAGAGAATCAAGCGTGTGTACAGGGGCATAAACGCAGCAGTGATAGGATTGGAGAGGTTTGGTGAGCAAATGAAGACCCTTTGAAGTCATATTGCATGGTACCCATTACATGGGTCTCAACTCTCCAGGTTTAAGGTATTCTTCCTTCAGCTAAAACATGCATAAGGAACCCAGAGTATGATCAACCATGTGAACGGGAGACGTGTTCAAATATGTCTCAGTTTTCCTCCACTGGTACTCGGGTGCAACATTCCAGACGCTTTACTAACACTCTCCCGACTTGGAGAGTCAGTCCCTTTAACCTCCTGTTTGGCCCAGTTTGCAATTTCTGCGGAAGATGAACAGGAATAGCGAGAACCAATGAGAGACTAGCTGGAGGTGTCTGGACGGGCAAATTTAACTCTCATTTCCCACCAGGAAGACGAATTAACCAAAGGCTCAGCATGCCGGGCCGGAACAAGATTAGGGCCTGAAGCCATCCTGCGGTGTTGCGGCCAGGTCACAAGAAAGCGAGTTGAAGAAAGGAGCTCAGGGGCACTGTAATTCACAAACCTGCAGAGTTATAAATGACAGCTATCGTCCAGAAATAGACTGAAGTAAGGCTGCCAAGAGGACTTGAAAGCGGGGCAGAATTGCAGGAAACCGATTTCAGGAGGTAGACTGGAATTGCATTGAAAGCATAGGAAAAGAGGCAGAACGTCCACAATGATGCACTTGGCCAAAAAGGGCGTATGCGTTTTTTCCTGAATATATTCAGGAAAAAACGCATACGCACTTTTTGGCCAACCAAGCAAGCTTGCAAAGGAAATCTGCACTACAATGAAGTCTCACTTCTCCCCGGTCAAAAGGGCCATCTGAAAAAAGTGTAAAATCCAGAAAGGCAGGACAGGCCATGGAGAACTGGGAGCCTTGTTATGCTGATGGGCGGGATGTAAATTGCCAACAACCACTCGGGAGAAGTGTATGGTGTTTCCTGAAACATCTAAAAAACAAAGCAACAGAACCTAGGGGACTTCCACTTATGGTCCTATAGCTTAGGGAAATTAAAATCAAAAAGACACAGCCACCCCAAAGTTTGGAACGGCTCTGTTTACAAGAACCTCGTTTACAGTACAAGTTCAACATCGCAGAAAGTGAAAAATGGAGAAAGAAGTTGTGGTATTTACTTACAAAGCAATATCACTCAGCAATGAAATCTGTGTCATCAGGCCCTTAGCAGCACAATGAGTGGATTCAGGTATGATGATTCTAACTGAAATAAGTCACACAGAAAAAGAAACATCATAAGATATCAGTAATACACGGAATGTAAACTTGGCTACACAGGAACTGAATTACAGAACAGAACAGGGTCTCAAATTTAGAAAACCAACTTATGCTTGCTTAAGGGGAAAGGTGAGTTGGGGTGCTGCATAAAACCAGAGATTGAAATGAGCACAGATAAAGTTCCTTAAGCCAAATATGGAATAGACAAGAGCTACTCCTTGCTCAACGAAATGGACTCAACACCGCATATTAAACGCCTAAGAATGTACCTGACTAGTAAGTATCTTAAAACCTATGGATTGCTATGTCTCCGAAAGAGAATCAAGCATGTGTACAGGGGCATAAACGCAGCAGTGATAGGATTGGAGAGGTTCGGTGAGCAAATGAAGACCCTTTGAAGTCATATTGCATGGTACCCATTCCACGGGTTTCAACTACCCAGGTTTTAGGTATTCTTCCTTCAGCTAAAACATGCATGTGGAACCCAGAGTATGATCAACCATGTGATCGGGAGACGTGTTCAAATATGTCTCAGTTTTCGTACCCTGGTACTCGGGTGCAACATTCCAGACGCTTTACTAACACTCTCCCCACTTGGAGAGTCAGCGCCTTTAACCTCCTGTTTGGCCCAGTTTGCAATTTCTGCGGAAGATGAACAGGAATAGCGAGAACCAATGAGAGACTAGCTGGAGGTGTCTGGACGGGCAAATTTAACTCTCATTTCCCACCAGGAAGAGGAATTAACCAAAGGCTCAGCGTGCCGTGCCGGAACCAGATTAGGGCCTGAAGCCATCCTGCGGTGTTGCGGCCAGCTCACAAGAAAGCGAGTTGTAGAAAGGAGCTCAGGGGCACTGTAATTCACAAACCTGCAGAGTTATAAATGACAGCTATCGTCCAAAAATAGACTGAAGTAAGGCTGCCAAGAGGACTTGAAAGCGGGGCAGAATTGCAGGAAACCGATTTCAGGAGGTAGACTGGAATTGCATTGAAAGCATAGGAAAAGAGGCAGAACGTCCACAACGATGCACTTGGCCAAAAAGGGCGTATGCGTTTTTTCCTGAATATATTCAGGAAAAAACGCATACGCCCTTTTTGGCCAACCAAGCAAGCTTGCAAAGGAAATCTGCACTACAATGAAGTCTCACTTCCCCCCGGTCAAAAGGGCCATCTGAAAAAAGTGTAAAATCCAGAAAGGCAGGACAGGCCATGGAGAACTGGGAGCCTTGTTATGCTGATGGGCGGGATGTAAATTGCCAACAACCACTCGGGAGAAGTGTATGGTGTTTCCTGAAACATCTAAAAAACAAAGCAACATAGCCTAGGGCACTTCCACTTATGGTCCTATAGTTTAGGGAAATTAAAATCAAAAAGACACAGCCACCCCAAAGTTTGGGACGCCTCCGTTTACAAGAACCCCGTTTACCGTACAAGTTCAATATCACAGAAAGTGAAAAATGGATAAAGAACTTGTGGTACTTACGTACAATGCAGTATCACTCAGCAATGAAATCTATGTCATCAGGCCCGTAGCAGCATAATGAGTGGATTCAGGTACGATGATTCTAACTGAAATAAGTCACACAGAAAAAGAAACATCATAAGATATCACTAATACACGGAATGTAAACTTGGCTACACAGGAACTGCATTCCAAAACAGAACAGGGTCTCAAATTTAGAAAACCAACTTATGCTTGCTTAAGGGGAAAGGTGAGTTGGGGTGCTGCATAAAACCAGAGATTGAAATGAGCACAGATAAAGTTCCTTAAGCCAAATATGGAATAGACAAGAGCTACTCCTTGCTCAACGAAATGGACTCAACACCGCATATTAAACGCCTAAGAATGTACCTGACTAGTAAGTATCTTAAAACCTATGGATTGCTATGTCTCCGAAGGGGAATCAAGCATGTGTACAGGGGCATAAATGCAGCAGTGATAGGATTGGAGAGGTTCGGTGAGCAAATGAAGACCCTTTGAAGTCATATTGCATGGTACCCATTACACGGGTTTCAACTACCCAGGTTTAAGGTATTCTTCCTTCAGCTAAAACATGCATGTGGAACCCAGAGTATGATTAACCATGTGATCGGGAGACGTGTTCAAATATGTCTCAGTTTTCGTACCCTGGTACTCGGGTGCAACATTCCAGACGCTTTACTAACACTCTCCCCACTTGGAGAGTCAGCACCTTTAACCTCCTGTTTGGCCCAGTTTGCAATTTCTGCGGAAGATGAACAGGAATAGCGAGAACCAATGAGAGACTAGCTGGAGGTGTCTGGACGGGCAAATTTAACTCTCATTTCCCACCAGGAAGAGGAATTAACCAAAGGCTCAGCGTGCCGTGCCGGAACCAGATTAGGGCCTGAAGCCATCCTGCGGTGTTGCGGCCAGCTCACAAGAAAGCGAGTTGAAGAAAGGAGCTCAGGGGCACTGTAATTCACAAACCTGCAGAGATATAAATGACAGCTATCGTCCAAAAATAGACTGAAGTAAGGCTGCCAAAAGGACTTGAAAGCGGGGCAGAATTGCAGGAAACCAATTTCAGGAGGTAGACTGGAATTGCATTGAAAGCATAGGAAAAGAGGCAGAACGTCCACAACGATGCACTTGGCCAAAAAGGGCGTATGCGTTTTTTCCTGAATATATTCAGGAAAAAACGCATACGCCCTTTTTGGCCAACCAAGCAAGCTTGCAAAGGAAATCTGCACTACAATGAAGTTTCACTTCCCCCTGGTCAAAAGGGCCATCTGAAAAAAGTGTAAAATCCAGAAAGGCAGGACAGGCCATGGAGAACTGGGAGCCTTGTTATGCTGATGGGCGGGATGTAAATTGCCAACAGACACTCGGGAGAAGTGTATGGTGTTTCCTGAAACATCTAAAAAACAAAACAACAGAGCCTAGGGCACTTCCACTTATGGTCCTATAGCTTAGGGAAATTAAAATCAAAAAGACACAGCCACCCCAAAGTTTGGGACGCCTCCGTTTACAAGAACCTCGTTTACCGTACAAGTTCAATATCACAGAAAGTGAAAAATGGATAAAGAACTTGTGGTACTTACGTACAATGCAGTATCACTCAGCAATGAAATCTATGTCATCAGGCCCGTAGCAGCATAATGAGTGGATTCAGGTACGATGATTCTAACTGAAATAAGTCACACAGAAAAAGAAACATCATAAGATATCACTAATACACGGAATGTAAACTTGGCTACACAGGAATTGCATTCCAAAACAGAACAGGGTCTCAAATTTAGAAAACCAACTTATGCTTGCTTAAGGGGAAAGGTGAGTTGGGGTGCTGCATAAAACCAGAGATTGAAATGAGCACAGATAAAGTTCCTTAAGCCAAATATGGAATAGACATGAGCTACTCCTTGCTCAACGAAATGGACTCAACACCGCATATTAAACGCCTAAGAATGTACCTGACTAGTAAGTATCTTAAAACCTATGGATTGCTATGTGTCCGAAGGGGAATCAAGCATGTGTACAGGGGCATAAACGCAGCAGTGATAGGATTGGAGAGGTTCGGTGAGCAAATGAAGACCCTTTGAAGTCATATTGCATGGTACCCATTCCACGGGTTTCAACTACCCAGGTTTTAGGTATTCTTCCTTCAGCTAAAACATGCATGTGGAACCCAGAGTATGATCAACCATGTGATCGGGAGACGTGTTCAAATATGTCTCAGTTTTCGTACCCTGGTACTCGGGTGCAACATTCCAGACGCTTTACTAACACTCTCCCCACTTGGAGAGTCAGTCCCTTTAACCTCCTGTTTGGCCCAGTTTGCAATTTCTGCGGAAGATGAACAGGAATAGCGAGAACCAATGAGAGGCTAGCTGGAGGTGTCTGGACGGGCAAATTTAACTCTCATTTCCCACCAGGAAGAGGAATTAACCAAAGGCTCAGCATGCCGTGCCGGAACAAGATTAGGGCCTGAAGCCATCCTGCGGTGTTGCGGCCAGGTCACAAGAAAGCGAGTTGAAGAAAGGAGCTCAGGGGCACTGTAATTCACAAACCTGCAGAGTTATAAATGATAGCTATCGTCCAAAAATAGACTGAAGTAAGGCTGCCAAGAGGACTTGAAAGCGGGGCAGAATTGCAGGAAACCGATTTCAGGAGGTAGACTGGAATTGCATTGAAAGCATAGGAAAAGAGGCAGAACGTCCACAATGATGCACTTGGCCAAAAAGGGCGTATGCGTTTTTTCCTGAATATATTCAGGAAAAAACGCATACGCCCTTTTTGGCCAACCAAGCAAGCTTGCAAAGGAAATCTGCACTACAATGAAGTCTCACTTCCCCCCGGTCAAAAGGGCCATCTGAAAAAAGTGTAAAATCCAGAAAGGCAGGACAGGCCATGGAGAACTGGGAGCCTTGTTATGCTGATGGGCGGGATGTAAATTGCCAACAGACACTCGGGAGAAGTGTATGGTGTTTCCTGAAACATCTAAAAAACAAAGCAACAGAGCCTAGGGCACTTCCACTTATGGTCCTATAGCTTAGGGAAATTAAAATCAAAAAGACACAGCCACCCCAAAGTTTGGGACGCCTCCGTTTACAAGAACCTCGTTTACCGTACAAGTTCAATATCACAGATAGTGAAAAATGGATAAAGAACTTGTGGTACTTACGTACAATGCAGTATCACTCAGCAATGAAATCTATGTCATCAGGCCCGTAGCAGCATAATGAGTGGATTCAGGTACGATGATTCTAACTGAAATAAGTCACACAGAAAAAGAAACATCATAAGATATCACTAATACACGGAATGTAAACTTGGCTACACAGGAACTGCATTCCAAAACAGAACAGGGTCTCAAATTTAGAAAACCAACTTATGCTTGCTTAAGGGGAAAGGTGAGTTGGGGTGCTGCATAAAACCAGAGATTGAAATGAACACAGATAAAGTTCCTTAAGCCAAATATGGAATAGACAAGAGCTACTCCTTGCTCAACGAAATGGACTCAACACCGCATATTAAACGCCTAAGAATGTACCTGACTAGTAAGTATCTTAAAACCTATGGATTGCTATGTCTCCGAAGGGGAATCAAGCATGTGTACAGGGGCATAAACGCAGCAGTGATAGGATTGGAGAGGTTCGGTGAGCAAATGAAGACCCTTTGAAGTCATATTGCATGGTACCCATTCCACGGGTTTCAACTACCCAGGTTTTAGGTATTCTTCCTTCAGCTAAAACATGCATGTGGAACCCAGAGTATGATCAACCATGTGATCGGGAGACGTGTTCAAATATGTCTCAGTTTTCGTACCCTGGTACTCGGGTGCAACATTCCAGACGCTTTACTAACACTCTCCCCACTTGGAGAGTCAGCACCTTTAACCTCCTGTTTGGCCCAGTTTGCAATTTCTGCGGAAGATGAACAGGAATAGCGAGAACCAATGAGAGACTAGCTAGAGGTGTATGGACGGGCAAATTTAACTCTCATTTCCCACCAGGAAGAGGAATTAACCAAAGGCTCAGCGTGCCGTGCCGGAACCAGATTAGGGCCTGAAGCCATCCTGCGGTGTTGCGGCCAGCTCACAAGAAAGCGAGTTGAAGAAAGGAGCTCAGGGGCACTGTAATTCACAAACCTGCAGAGTTATAAATGACAGCTATCGTCCAAAAATAGACTGAAGTAAGGCTGCCAAGAGGACTTGAAAGCAGGGCAGAATTGCAGGAAACCGATTTCAGGAGGTAGACTGGAATTGCATTGAAAGCATAGGAAAAGAGGCAGAACGTCCACAATGATGCACTTGGCCAAAAAGGGCGTATGCGTTTTTTCCTGAATATATTCAGGAAAAAACGCATACGCCCTTTTTGGCCAACCAAGCAAGCTTGCAAATGAAATCTGCACTACAATGAAGTTTCACTTCCCCCCGGTCAAAAGGGCCATCTGAAAAAAGTGTAAAATCCAGAAAGGCAGGACAGGCCATGGAGAACTGGGAGCCTTGTTATGCTGATGGGCGGGATGTAAATTGCCAACAGACACTCGGGAGAAGTGTATGGTGTTTCCTGAAACATCTAAAAAACAAAGCAACAGAGCCTAGGGCACTTCCACTTATGGTCCTATAGCTTAGGGAAATTAAAATCAAAAAGACACAGCCACCCCAAAGTTTGGGACGCCTCCGTTTACACGAACCCCATTTCCCGTACAAGTTCAATATCACAGAAAGTGAAAAATGGATAAAGAACTTGTGGTACTTACGTACAATGCAGTATCACTCAGCAATGAAATCTATGTCATCAGGCCCGTAGCAGCATAATGAGTGGATTCAGGTACGATGATTCTAACTGAAATAAGTCACACAGAAAAAGAAACATCATAAGATATCACTAATACACGGAATGTAAACTTGGCTACACAGGAACTGCATTCCAAAACAGAACAGGGTCTCAAATTTAGAAAACCAACTTATGCTTGCTTAAGGGGAAAGGTGAGTTGGGGTGCTGCATAAAACCAGAGATTGAAATGAGCACAGATAAAGTTCCTTAAGCCAAATATGGAATAGACAAGAGCTACTCCTTGCTCAACGAAATGGACTCAAAACCCCATATTAAACGCCTAAGAATGTACCTGACTAGTAAGTATCTTAAAACCTATGGATTGCTATGTCTCCGAAAGAGAATCAAGCATGTGTACAGGGGCATAAACGCAGCAGTGATAGGATTGGAGAGGTTCGGTGAGCAAATGAAGACCCTTTGAAGTCATATTGCATGGTACCCATTCCACGGGTCTCAACTCTCCAGGTTTAAGGTATTCTTCCTTCAGCTAAAACATGCATGTGGAACGCAGAGTATGATCAACCATGTGAACGGGAGACGTGTTCAAATATGTCTCAGTTTTCCTCCCCTGGTACTCGGGTGCAACATTCCAGACGCTTTACTAACACTCTCCCCACTTGGAGAGTCAGTCCCTTTAACCTCCTGTTTGGCCCAGTTTGCAATTTCTGCGGAAGATGAACAGGAATAGCGAGAACCAATGAGAGGCTAGCTGGAGGTGTCTGGACGGGCAAATTTAACTCTCATTTCCCACCAGGAAGAGGAATTAACCAAAGGCTCAGCATGCCGTGCCGGAACCAGATTAGGGCCTGAAGCCATCCTGTGGTGTTGCGGCCAGGTCACAAGAAAGCGAGTTGAAGAAAGGAGCTCAGGGGCACTGTAACTCACAAACCTGCAGAGTTATAAATGACAGCTATCGCCCAAAAATAGACTGAAGTAAGGCTGCCAAGAGGACTTGAAAGCGGGGCAGAATTGCAGGAAACCGATTTCAGGAGGTAGACTGGAATTGCATTGAAAGCATAGGAAAAGAGGCAGAACGTCCACAATGATGCACTTGGCCAAAAAGGGCGTATGCGTTTTTTCCTGAATATATTCAGGAAAAAACGCATACGCCCTTTTTGGCCAACCAAGCAAGCTTGCAAAGGAAATCTGCACTACAATGAAGTCTCACTTCCCCCCGGTCAAAAGGGCCATCTGAAAAAAGTGTAAAATCCAGAAAGGCAACAGGCCATTTAGAACTGGGAGCCTTGTAATGCTGATGGGCGGGATGTAAATTGCCAACAGACACTTGGGAGAAGTGTATGGTGTTTCCTGAAACATCTAAAAAACAAAGCAACAGAGCCTAGGGCACTTCCACTTATGGTCCTATAGCTTAGGGAAATTAAAATCAAAAAGACACAGCCACCCCAAAGTTTGGAATGGCTCTGTTTACAAGAACCTCGTTTACAGTACAAGTTCAACATCGCAGAAAGTGAAAAATGGATAAAGAAGTTGTGGTATTCACTTACAAAGCAATATCACTCAGCAATGAAATCTATGTCATCAGGCCCGTAGCAGCACAATGAGTGGATTCAGGTATGATGATTCTAACTGAAATAAGTCACACAGAAAAAGAAACATCATAAGATATCAGTAATACACGGAATGTAAACTTGGCTACACAGGAACTGAATTACAGAACAGAACAGGGTCTCAAATTTAGAAAACCAACTTATGCTTGCTTAAGGGGAAAGATGAGTTGGGGTGCTGCATAAAACCAGAGATTGAAATGAGCACAGATAAAGTTCCTTAAGCCAAATATGGAATAGACAAGAGCTACTCCTTGCTCAACGAAATGGACTCAACACCGCATATTAAACGCCTAAGAATGTACCTGACTAGTAAGTATCTTAAAACCTATGGATTGCTATGTGTCCGAAAGAGAATCAAGCATCTGTACAGGGGCATAAACGCAGCAGTGATAGGATTGGAGAGGTTCAGTGAGCAAATGAAGACCCTTTGAAGTCATATTGCATGGTACCCATTCCACGGGTTTCAACTACCCAGGTTTTAGGTATTCTTCCTTCAGCTAAAACATGCATGTGGAACCCAGAGTATGATCAACCATGTGATCGGGAGACGTGTTCAAATATGTCTCAGTTTTCCTCCCCTGGTACTCGGGTGCAACATTCCAGACGCTTTACTAACACTCTCCCCACTTGGAGAGTCAGTCCCTTTAACCTCCTGTTTGGCCCAGTTTGCAATTTCTGCGGAAGATGAACAGGAATAGCGAGAACCAATGAGAAACTAGCTGGAGGTGTCTGGATGGGCAAATTTAACTCTCATTTCCCACCAGGAAGAGGAAATAACCAAACGCTCAGCGTGCCGTGCCAGAACCAGATTAGAGCCTGAAGACATCCTGCGGTGCTGCGGACAGCTCAAAAGAAAGCGAGTTGAAGAAAGGAGCTCAGGGGCACTGTAATTCCAAACCTGCAGAGTTATAAATGACAGCTATCGTCCAAAAATATACTGAAGTAAGGCTGCCAAGAGGACTTGAAAGCGGGGCAGAATTGCAGGAAACCGATTTCAGGAGGTAGACTGGAATTGCATTGAAAGCATAGGAAAAGAGGCAGAACGTCCACAATGATGCACTTGGCCAAAAAGGGCGTATGCGTTTTTTCCTGAATATATTCAGGAAAAAACGCATACACCCTTTTTGGCCAACCAAGCAAACTTGCAAAGGAAATCTGCACTACAATGAAGTCTCACTTCTCCCCGGTCAAAAGGTCCATCTGAAAAAAGTGTAAAATCCAGAAAGGCAGGACAGGCCATGGAGTACTGGGAGCCTTGTTATGCTGATGGGCGGGATGTAAATTGCCAACAGACACTCGGGAGAAGTGTATGGTGTTTCCTGAAACATCTAAAAAACAAAGCAACAGAGCCTAGGGCACTTCCACTTATGGTCCTATAGCTTAGGGAAATTAAAATCAAAAAGACACAGCCACCCCAAAGTTTGGGACGCCTCCGTTTACACGAACCCCGTTTACCGTACAAGTTCAATATCACAGAAAGTGAAAAATGGATAAAGAACTTGTGGTACTTACGTACAATGCAGTATCACTCAGCAATGAAATCTATGTCATCAGTCCCATAACAGCATAATGAGTGGATTCAGGTACGATGATTCTAACTGAAATAAGTCACACAGAAAAAGAAACATCATAAGATATCACTAATACACGGAATGTAAACTTGGCTACACAGGAACTGCATTCCAAAACAGAACAGGGTCTCAAATTTAGAAAACCAACTTATGCTTGCTTAAGGGGAAAGGTGAGTTGGGGTGCTGTATAAAACCGAGATTGAAATGAGCACAGATAAAGGTCCTTAAGCCAAATATGGAATACACAAGAGCTACTCCTTGCTCAACGAAATGGACTCAACACCCCATATTAAACGCCTAAGAATGTACCTGACTAGTAAGTATCTTAAAACCTATGGATTGCTATGTCTCCAAAAGAGAATCAACCGTGTGTACAGGGGCATAAACGCAGCAGTGATAGGATTGGAGAGGTTCGGTGAGCAAATGAAGACCCTTTGAAGTCATATTGCATGGTACCCATTACACGGGTCCCAACTCTCCAGGTTTAAGGTATTCTTTCTTCAGCTAAAAGATGCATGGGGAACCCAGAGTATGATCAACCATGTGAACGGGAGACGTGTTCAAATATGTCTCAGTTTTCCTCCCCTGGTACTCGGGTGCAACATTCCAGACGCTTTACTAACACTCTCCCCACTTGGAGAGTCAGTCCCTTTAACCTCCTGTTTGGCCCAGTTTGCAATTTCTGCGGAAGATGAACAGGAATAGCGAGAACCAATGAGAGACTAGCTGGAGGTGTCTGGACAGGCAAATTTAACTCTCATTTCCCACCAGGAAGAGGAATTAACCAAAGGCTCAGCATGCCGTGCCGGAACCAGATTAGGGCCTGAAGCCATCCTGCGGTGTTGCGGCCAGCTCACAAGAAAGCGAGTTGAAGAAAGGAGCTCAGGGGCACTGTAATTCACAAACCTGCAGAGTTATAAATGACAGCTATCGTCCAAAAATAGACTGAAGTAAGGCTGCCAAGAGGACTTGAAAGCGGGGCAGAATTGCAGGAAACCGATTTCAGGAGGTAGACTGGAATTGCATTGAAAGCATAGGAAAAGAGGCAGAACGTCCACAATGATGCACTTGGCCAAAAAGGGCGTATGCGTTTTTTCCTGAATATATTCAGGAAAAAACGCATACGCCCTTTTTGGCCAACCAAGCAAGCTTGCAAAGGAAATCTGCACTACAATGAAGTCTCACTTCCCCCCGGTCAAAAGGGCCATCTGAAAAAAGTGTAAAATCCAGAAAGGCAGGACAGGCCATGGAGAACTGGGAGCCTTGTTATGCTGATGGGCGGGATGTAAATTGCCAACAGACATTCGGGAGAAGTGTATGGTGTTTCCTGAAACATCTAAAAAACAAAGCAACAGAACCTAGGGCACTTCCACTTATGGTCCTATAGCTTAGGGAAATTAAAATCAAAAAGACACAGCCACCCCAAAGTTTGGAACGGCTCTGTTTACAAGAACCTCGTTTACAGTACAAGTTCAACATCGCAGAAAGTGAAAAATGGATAAAGAAGTTGTGGTATTTACTTACAAAGCAATATCACTCAGCAATGAAATCTGTGTCATCAGGCCCTTAGCAGCACAATGAGTGGATTCAGGTATGATGATTCTAACTGAAATAAGTCACACAGAAAAAGAAACATCATAAGATATCACTAATACACGGAATGTAAACTTGGCTACACAGGAACTGAATTACAGAACAGAACAGGGTCTCAAATTTAGAAAACCAACTTATGCTTGCTTAAGGGGAAAGGTGAGTTGGGGTGCTGCATAAAACCAGAGATTGAAATGAGCACAGATAAAGTTCCTTAAGCCATATATGGAATAGACAAGAGCTACTCCTTGCTCAAAGAAATGGACTCAACACCGCATATTAAACGCCTAAGAATGTACCTGACTAGTAAGTATCTTAAAACCTATGGATTGCTATGTCTCCGAAAGAGAATCAAGCATGTGTACAGGGGCATAAACGCAGCAGTGATAGGATTGGAGAGGTTCGGTGAGCAAATGAAGACCCTTTGAAGTCATATTGCATGGTACCCATTCCACGGGTTTCAACTACCCAGGTTTTAGGTATTCTTCCTTCAGCTAAAACATGCATGTGGAACCCAGAGTATGATCAACCATGTGATCGGGAGACGTGTTAAAATATGTCTCAGTTTTCGTACCCTGGTACTCGGGTGCAACATTCCAGACGCTTTACTAACACTCTCCCCACTTGGAGAGTCAGCACCTTTAACCTCCTGTTTGGCCCAGTTTGCAATTTCTGCGGAAGATGAACAGGAATAGGGACAACCAATGAGAGACTAGCTGGAGGTGTCTGGACGGGCAAATTTAACTCTCATTTCCCACCAGGAAGAGGAATTAACCAAAGGCTCAGCGTGCCGTGCCGGAACCAGATTAGGGCCTGAAGCCATCCTGCGGTGTTGCGGCCAGCTCACAAGAAAGCGAGTTGAAGAAAGGAGCTCAGGGGCACTGTAATTCACAAACCTGCAGAGTTATAAATGACAGCTATCGTCCAAAAATAGACTGAAGTAAGGCTGCCAAGAGGACTTGAAAGCGGGGCAGAATTGCAGGAAACCGATTTCAGGAGGTAGACTGGAATTGCATTGCAAGCATAGGAAAAGAGGCAGAACGTCCACAATGATGCACTTGGCCAAAAAGGGCGTATGCGTTTTTTCCTGAATATATTCAGGAAAAAACGCATACGCCCTTTTTGGCCAACCAAGCAAGCTTGCAAAGGAAATCTGCACTACAATGAAGTCTCACTTCCCCCCGGTCAAAAGGGCCATCTGAAAAAAGTGTAAAATCCAGAAAGGCAGGACAGGCCATGGAGAACTGGGAGCCTTGTTATGCTGATGGGCGGGATGTAAATTGCCAACAGACACTCGGGAGAAGTGTATGGTGTTTCCTGAAACATCTAAAAAACAAAGCAACAGAGCCTAGGACACTTCCACTTATGGTCCTATAGCTTAGGGAAATTAAAATCAAAAAGACACAGCCACCCCAAAGTTTGGGACGCCTCCGTTTACACGAACCCCGTTTACCGTACAAGTTCAATATCACGGAAAGTGAAAAATGGATAAAGAACTTGTGGTACTTACGTAGAATGCAGTATCACTCAGCAATGAAATCTATGTCATCAGGCCCATAGCACCATAATGAGTGGATTCAGGTACGATGATTCTAACTGAAATAAGTCACACAGAAAAAGAAACATCATAAGATATCACTAATACACAGAATGTAAACTTGGCTACACAGGAACTGCATTCCAAAACAGAACAGGGTCTCAAATTTAGAAAACCAACTTATGCTTGCTTAAGGGGAAAGGTGAGTTGGGGTGCTGCATAAAACCAGAGATTGAAATGAGCACAGATAGAGTTCCTTAAGCCAAATATGGAATAGACAAGAGCTACTCCTTGCTCAACGAAATGGACTCAAAACCCCATATTAAACGCCTAAAAATGTACCTGACTAGTAAGTATCTTAAAACCTATGGATTGCTATGTCTCCGAAAGAGAATCAAGCGTGCGTACAGGGGCATAAACGCAGCAGTGATAGGATTGGAGAGGTTCGGTGAGCAAATGAAGACCCTTTGAAGTCATATTGCATGGTACCCATTACACGGGTCTCAACTCTCCAGGTTTAAGGTATTCTTCCTTCAGCTAAAACATGCATGTGGAACCCAGAGTATGATCAACCATGTGAACGGGAGACGTGTTCAAATATGTCTCAGTTTTCCTCCCCTGGTACTCGGGTGCAACATTCCAGATGCTTTACTAACACTCTCCCGACTTGGAGAGTCAGTCCCTTTAACCTCCTGTTTGGCCCAGTTTGCAATTTCTGCGGAAGATGAACAGGAATAGCGAGAACCAATGAGAGGCTAGCTGGAGGTGTCTGGACGGGCAAATTTAACTCTCATTTCCCACCAGGAAGAGGAATTAACCAAAGGCTCAGCATGCCGGGCCGGAACCAGATTAGGGCCTGAAGCCATCCTGCGGTGTTGCGGCCAGGTCACAAGAAAGCGAGTTGAAGAAAGGAGCTCAGGGGCACTGTAACTCACAAACCTGCAGAGTTATAAATGACAGCTATCGTCCAAAAATAGACTGAAGTAAGGCTGCCAAGAGGACTTGAAAGCGGGGCAGAATTGCAGGAAACCGATTTCAGGAGGTAGACTGGAATTGCATTGAAAGCATAGGAAAAGAGGCAGAACGTCCACAATGATGCACTTGGCCAAAAAGGGCGTATGCGTTTTTTCCTGAATATATTCAGGAAAAAACGCATACGCCCTTTTTGGCCAACCAAGCAAGCTTGCAAAGGAAATCTGCACTACAATGAAGTCTCACTTCCCCCCGGTCAAAAGGGCCATCTGAAAAAAGTGTAAAATCCAGAAAGGCAACAGGCCATTTAGAACTGGGAGCCTTGTAATGCTGATGGGCGGGATGTAAATTGCCAACAGACACTTGGGAGAAGTGTATGGTGTTTCCTGAAACATCTAAAAAACAAAGCAACAGAGCCTAGGGCACTTCCACTTATGGTCCTATAGCTTAGGGAAATTAAAATCAAAAAGACACAGCCACCCCAAAGTTTGGAACGGCTCTGTTTACAAGAACCTCGTTTACAGTACAAGTTCAACATCGCAGAAAGTGAAAAATGGATAAAGAAGTTGTGGTATTCACTTACAAAGCAATATCACTCAGCAATGAAATCTATGTCATCAGGCCCGTAGCAGCACAATGAGTGGATTCAGGTATGATGATTCTAACTGAAATAAGTCACACAGAAAAAGAAACATCATAAGATATCAGTAATACACGGAATGGAAACTTGGCTACACAGGAACTGAATTACAGAACAGAACAGGGTCTCAAATTTAGAAAACCAACTTATGCTTGCTTAAGGGGAAAGGTGAGTTGGGGTGCTGCATAAAACCAGAGATTGAAATGAGCACAGATAAAGTTCCTTAAGCCAAATATGGAATAGACAAGAGCTACTCCTTGCTCAACGAAATGGACTCAACACCGCATATTAAACGCCTAAGAATGTACCTGACTAGTAAGTATCTTAAAACCTATGGATTGCTATGTGTCCGAAAGAGAATCAAGCATCTGTACAGGGGCATAAACGCAGCAGTGATAGGATTGGAGAGGTTCGGTGAGCAAATGAAGACCCTTTGAAGTCATATTGCATGGTACCCATTCCACGGGTCTTAACTCTCCAGGTTTTAGGTATTCTTCCTTCAGCTAAAACATGCATGTGGAACCCAGAGTATGATCAACCATGTGATCGGGAGACGTGTTCAAATATGTCTCAGTTTTCCTCCCCTGGTACTCGGGTGCAACATTCCAGACGCTTTACTAACACTCTCCCCACTTGGAGAGTCAGTCCCTTTAACCTCCTGTTTGGCCCAGTTTGCAATTTCTGCGGAAGATGAACAGGAATAGCGAGAACCAATGAGAAACTAGCTGGAGGTGTCTGGATGGGCAAATTTAACTCTCATTTCCCACCAGGAAGAGGAAATAACCAAACGCTCAGCGTGCCATGCCAGAACCAGATTAGAGCCTGAAGACATCCTGCGGTGCTGCGGACAGCTCAAAAGAAAGCGAGTTGAAGAAAGGAGCTCAGGGGCACTGTAATTCCAAACCTGCAGAGTTATAAATGACAGCTATTGTCCAAAAATATACTGAAGTAAGGCTGCCAAGAGGACTTGAAAGCGGGGCAGAATTGCAGGAAACCGATTTCAGGAGGTAGACTGGAATTGCATTGAAAGCATAGGAAAAGAGGCAGAACGTCCACAATGATGCACTTGGCCAAAAAGGGCGTATGCGTTTTTTCCTGAATATATTCAGGAAAAAACGCATACACCCTTTTTGGCCAACCAAGCAAACTTGCAAAGGAAATCTGCACTACAATGAAGTCTCACTTCTCCCCGGTCAAAAGGTCCATCTGAAAAAAGTGTAAAATCCAGAAAGGCAGGACAGGCCATGGAGTACTGGGAGCCTTGTTATGCTGATGGGCGGGATGTAAATTGCCAACAGACACTCGGGAGAAGTGTATGGTGTTTCCTGAAACATCTAAAAAACAAAGCAACAGAGCCTAGGGCACTTCCACTTATGGTCCTATAGCTTAGGGAAATTAAAATCAAAAAGACACAGCCACCCCAAAGTTTGGGACGCCTCCGTTTACACGAACCCCGTTTACCGTACAAGTTCAATATCACAGAAAGTGAAAAATGGATAAAGAACTTGTGGTACTTACGTACAATGCAGTATCACTCAGCAATGAAATCTATGTCATCAGTCCCATAACAGCATAATGAGTGGATTAAGGTACGATGATTCTAACTGAAATAAGTCACACAGAAAAAGAAACATCATAAGATATCACTAATACACGGAATGTAAACTTGGCTACACAGGAACTGCATTCCAAAACAGAACAGGGTCTCAAATTTAGAAAACCAACTTATGCTTGCTTAAGGGGAAAGGTGAGTTGGGGTGCTGTATAAAACCGAGATTGAAATGAGCACAGATAAAGGTCCTTAAGCCAAATATGGAATACACAAGAGCTACTCCTTGCTCAACGAAATGGACTCAACACCCCATATTAAACGCCTAAGAATGTACCTGACTAGTAAGTATCTTAAAACCTATGGATTGCTATGTCTCCAAAAGAGAATCAACCGTGTGTACAGGGGCATAAACGCAGCAGTGATAGGATTGGAGAGGTTCGGTGAGCAAATGAAGACCCTTTGAAGTCATATTGCATGGTACCCATTACACGGGTCCCAACTCTCCAGGTTTAAGGTATTCTTTCTTCAGCTAAAAGATACATGGGGAACCCAGAGTATGATCAACCATGTGAACGGGAGACGTGTTCAAATATGTCTCAGTTTTCCTCCCCTGGTACTCGGGTGCAACATTCCAGACGTTTTACTAACACTCTCCCCACTTGGAGAGTCAGTCCCTTTAACCTCCTGTTTGGCCCAGTTTGCAATTTCTGCGGAAGATGAACAGGAATAGCGAGAACCAATGAGAGACTAGCTGGAGGTGTCTGGACAGGCAAATTTAACTCTCATTTCCCACCAGGAAGAGGAATTAACCAAAGGCTCAGCATGCCGTGCCGGAACCAGATTAGGGCCTGAAGCCATCCTGCGGTGTTGCGGCCAGCTCACAAGAAAGCGAGTTGAAGAAAGGAGCTCAGGGGCACTGTAATTCACAAACCTGCAGAGTTATAAATGACAGCTATCGTCCAAAAATAGACTGAAGTAAGGCTGCCAAGAGGACTTGAAAGCGGGGCAGAATTGCAGGAAACCGATTTCAGGAGGTAGACTGGAATTGCATTGAAAGCATAGGAAAAGAGGCAGAACGTCCACAATGATGCACTTGGCCAAAAAGGGCGTATGCGTTTTTTCCTGAATATATTCAGGAAAAAACGCATACGCCCTTTTTGGCCAACCAAGCAAGCTTGCAAAGGAAATCTGCACTACAATGAAGTCTCACTTCCCCCCGGTCAAAAGGGCCATCTGAAAAAAGTGTAAAATCCAGAAAGGCAGGACAGGCCATGGAGAACTGGGAGCCTTGTTATGCTGATGGGCGGGATGTAAATTGCCAACAGACTTTCGGGAGAAGTGTATGGTGTTTCCTGAAACATCTAAAAAACAAAGCAACAGAACCTAGGGCACTTCCACTTATGGTCCTATACCTTAGGGAAATTAAAATCAAAAAGACACAGCCACCCCAAAGTTTGGAACGGCTCTGTTTACAAGAACCTCGTTTACAGTACAAGTTCAACATCGCAGAAAGTGAAAAATGGATAAAGAAGTTGTGGTATTTACTTACAAAGCAATATCACTCAGCAATGAAATCTGTGTCATCAGGCCCTTAGCAGCACAATGAGTGGATTCAGGTATGATGATTCTAACTGAAATAAGTCACACAGAAAAAGAAACATCATAAGATATCACTAATACACGGAATGTAAACTTGGCTACACAGGAACTGAATTACAGAACAGAACAGGGTCTCAAATTTAGAAAACCAACTTATGCTTGCTTAAGGGGAAAGGTGAGTTGGGGTGCTGCATAAAACCAGAGATTGAAATGAGCACAGATAAAGTTCCTTAAGCCAAATATGGAATAGACAAGAGCTACTCCTTGCTCAACGAAATGGACTCAACACCGCATATTAAACGCCTAAGAATGTACCTGACTAGTAAGTATCTTAAAACCTATGGATTGCTATGTCTCCGAAAGAGAATCAAGCATGTGTACAGGGACATAAACGCAGCAGTGATAGGATTGGAGAGGTTCGGTGAGCAAATGAAGACCCTTTGAAGTCATATTGCATGGTACCCATTCCACGGGTTTCAACTACCCAGGTTTTAGGTATTCTTCCTTCAGCTAAAACATGCATGTGGAACCCAGAGTATGATCAACCATGTGATCGGGAGACGTGTTAAAATATGTCTCAGTTTTCGTACCCTGGTACTCGGGTGCAACATTCCAGACGCTTTACTAACACTCTCCCCACTTGGAGAGTCAGCACCTTTAACCTCCTGTTTGGCCCAGTTTGCAATTTCTGCGGAAGATGAACAGGAATAGCGACAACCAATGAGAGACTAGCTGGAGGTGTCTGGACGGGCAAATTTAACTCTCATTTCCCACCAGGAAGAGGAATTAACCAAAGGCTCAGCGTGCCGTGCCGGAACCAGATTAGGGCCTGAAGCCATCCTGCGGTGTTGCGGCCAGCTCACAAGAAAGCGAGTTGAAGAAAGGAGCTCAGGGGCACTGTAATTCACAAACCTGCAGAGTTATAAATGACAGCTATCGTCCAAAAATAGACTGAAGTAAGGCTGCCAAGAGGACTTGAAAGCGGGGCAGAATTGCAGGAAACCGATTTCAGGAGGTAGACTGGAATTTCATTGCAAGCATAGGAAAAGAGGCAGAACGTCCACAATGATGCACTTGGCCAAAAAGGGCGTATGCGTTTTTTCCTGAATATATTCAGGAAAAAACGCATACGCCCTTTTTGGCCAACCAAGCAAGCTTGCAAAGGAAATCTGCACTACAATGAAGTCTCACTTCCCCCCGGTCAAAAGGGCCATCTGAAAAAAGTGTAAAATCCAGAAAGGCAGGACAGGCCATGGAGAA